>NW_028252057.1:0-125128 GCF_964263255.1 Lissotriton vulgaris | reverse complement strand
GGGGCGTGGCCAGCGACATGAAGGAGTGAGACGTGCTTCGGCTCAGCTCCCGGCCCACTGCTTAAATCCGGCGAATATCTCTGTCCGAAACCAAAGAAAACCCCACAAAACGCCGACCGAAAGCATTGCGGAGGTCCTGCCCACGATTTAGCCGACTATCCTGCTGATTGGAGCCCGAAAACCACTTAACAAGGAACGGAGGCCGGAGCGCCGCAGTGAAGACAAAATGGCGCCTACGGAGAATCGGCCGGCTCGGCCCTGATCTGAGCTACGCTGCGTCCCGACGAAATAGAGAACAGTGAAGGCTCGGAGAGGAGAGATTCGGACATCTGCTTGGTGTTTCCACACTCGGTGGGACCTATCTGCCGGAGAGGTGTTGGGGATCGGCCTGCCGGAGGCCTCTTCCCTGGAGCGGGAGGATCTGGATCCGGACCCGGTGACGACATCGGAGGGCCGCGTGGGTGCGGCGCTTCCCGGGACTCCTCTCTTCCTCTCCCCGCCGGTAACTGGAACTGGGGTGAGGTGTCCGGGAGGGCTCCGGAGGACCCCCCACGGCAGGGGCGAGGAGGGCTTACACGTGCGGAGGCCTGTGGCGGAGAGGAGCGGCCTTGGACCCTGGGACGACACGGACGACGTCCGGACACCGGAGCGGGGGAACTCCGTATAACCCCATGAGTGCTAACAGTCGTGCATGTACTGTGCGAGGGTTTGACCCCGGATATCCCCTGGACGCTGCCCTGTGGTGCCCGGTTTATTCAAAATTGTGCCCGAGGCGGGCGCGCTCCGGGAAGGCCCTTGGAACTATCCCCCCCGCACTGACTGGGTACTCTACCCTCCTGCACACTTGTATTGGGCTATGGAGAACTATGGGGAAAAGGGATCCGCCTGCTCGTACTGCCCGGCAAGAATCCATTGAGAACTACACAATGGCGAAAGCACAGAAGGAGCCACCCCAGAATCCCCCGGAAAAACAATCTGATATGTCCAGAGCGGCACTGGAAACGAAAAAAGGGGAAGTGGGATCCGAAGTGCTGCTGCTGCGCCAGGACATTCGCAATCTCACTGAGAGGGTGACTACAGCAGAATCCAGGATCAGTGAAATGGAAGACTCCGTCGCCACCCTCCGCAAAGACATGGCGGGCTACAGGCATCACACTGACAGCTGTTGTGGCGAGTGGATGACGCCGAAAATAGGGCCCGGCGGAATATCCTCCGCTTCGTGGGCTTTAGGGAGGGCATTGAACGGACTGACACGGCGGCCTTCCTCCAGGACTGGCTGCGTACCACCTTCCCACATGCACAGTTCTCGAACTGCTTTGTGATCGAAAGAGCTCATCGGGCACTGCTGCCGAAACCACCGGAGGGGGCGAGGCTGCGGCTGATCATTGCACGCTTTCTGAACTACGAAGACAGGGACCTCATTCTCCGTGAAGCCAGAAAGGCGGGAGAGTTGAACTACGAAAATGTGCACATTATGATCATTATGATCTTTCCGGACTATAGTCAGGATGTCCAGAAGCTGAGGAGGTCGTACAACTCAGTCAAGGCGAAACTTTGAAACCTGCACATCTTATATATGCTGGTCTTCCCGGCTAAGCTAAAGGTGATGTTCAAGGGCAGATCACACTTCTTCAGCCGTCCGGAGGAGGCCTGGCAATGGCTGGAAGAGAGGCCCCTGCTTCGAGAGGCGGAGGGCCGCAGGATCCGAACGGAGCTCGCGGCAGCCAACTTTCGGAGGAACTCACCGAAACCCCAGAGATCCCAAATCCCGCGAATGAGACGAGGCTCACATCCATCACCCTATGCGAATCCCCGTTTGAACAGCGGAGGACTGATGGCCGGGGATGCACCCTTCACCACTACTGACAATCGTGAGACCAGAACTAGAGGCCGAACCCCTCTGTGTTCCACAGACGAGGGAGAGATGGACAACGGGACCTTATCGGAGGTGGATGAGGCGACGGATCGCTCAACACATACGCTGGAGGTGCTGATCCGGGAGATGGAGCAGGGAGCGACCGGCAACACAGGGGAGCAGGACATTGACACACAAGACTCACATTCGTGAAGAGGTTTGGAACGAACATTCGTGTCGGCAGCGGGCCGCTGCTGACACCATGCAAGTTATACTCACTTTTCTTCTTTTCACTCCATATACTCAGTTGGGTGTTTGAGGGGTGCTGCTGCAAGACGTGGGCTCTGGTTTTATACAGACACTACAAGACTTGGAGTGCAGCGCACCCGCGGAGTTGGCAGCAACTGTGAAACTTTACTTTGAGCCCTGGGGCTAGTTTGTCAGTTGAACTAGAGGGTGGGCGACAGACCTTTTCCGCCTGAAAGTCCTAGTTGTTTATGGTTTCCTGGATGGGCTAGATGGGGGTAAAAGGTGGGGTGGGGGGCGGAGGGGGGGAATAGTTGCTATGGTTTTTGTGGAGAGGGGTTCTGGTGAGGGGGTAAGAGGGATGAGTTGGTTAATTGCAGTCAAGCGGTCTGGTATTCTATGGAGTGCTTTTGCGCCGGAGGTCCCCTGGCCTCCACGCCCGGATGACAAATACATTGTTGGAAATGGCTATGGGTAATGGAAAAATACAGGTCCTGCATGGAATGTGAATGGTCTGGGCAACAAAGTAAAACGGGGTCTAGTGAGTAACTATCTAAATAGAATAAGCCCAGACATTGCTTTCTTACAAGAGACTCACCTTAAGGGCACGGCCTGTGCATTCATAGTGAGGGGTAGATACAAAGTGCTGGGACACGCGGGATACACGACGGGCTCCAGGGGCGTGGCAGTACTTGTCAAGAATACCTTTCCCTTTCATATCACCGTACATGGGGCGACCCGCTAGGAACATGTGTTGGAGTACAGGGGACATGGCGTAGACGCACTTACACTCTTGTCTCGGTGTATGCACCTTCGAAGTTGCAGGCAGCGACATTGAAGAAATTAGCGACCATTCTTCTAGACACCCCAGACTCCATTCAGATAGTGGGGGGAGTTTTAATGATGTAATGGACAAGGGTTTGGATAGGTCAGGGACGCCCGACACTCGAGGCCTGCGGACCCCCCTCAACCAGACAATGTCTGAAATAGGCCTGACCGATGTATGGCGACTACTACACCCAGACGCGATAGCATACTCCTTCTACTCTGCTGCACACAAGGTGTGCTCTAGATTAGATTATGTATTCATGCACAGACAGGACCTAACCATGAATGACACAGCAGAATACCTGGCGAGGGGTCTCTCTGATCACTCGCCACTCCTGGTGTCAATTGGCAGCTCGAGATACAGGGGGAGGCCTCGTGGCGCCTTGCCGCCTGGGACCTCACGAATAAAACGGTGCTTAAAGGCATTAGAGCTGACGCCCGGGTTTACTTGGCCGACAATGACGGATCGGTAGAGTCAGCAGTGACCCTATGGGAAGCGCTGAAGCCGGTGATGAGGCACAACATTAACAGAAGACTAGGGGAAGAAAGGAGGAAACAGCAGGAGGAGGTGGGAAATGTTGAGAGGGACATTGTGGAGTTTGAGAGAGAGTACTTGCATACAAAAAACACCACGACGCTGCGTAAATTTCTAGACACCCAGAGGCGATACCGAGAGTTAGTTTCGAAGGAGGCAAGAACGCAAAACCTGGCAACACTCCATCGACTGTATGATGTGGGGGATAAGTCGGGCAAGCTATTGGCGTGGCTCAGCCGTAAAGAGAGAGCGGCGAGATGGGTGGAGGGAGTCACGGATGACGAGGGACGAATGATATGCTCAGACCCCCATATCGCAGACACATATGCAACTTACTATGAACGCTTCTATGCAGCCAGACCACTAGGCACGTGCGACGATGCCCTTCTCTACCTGTCACAGGTCACTCTCCCTGAGGTGGACGCTGCGGCCCTCCCGGCATTGGAGGCAGACATCTCCCTGGAGGAGTTAAAAGCCGCCATAGCGGGGCTGAAACCGGGTAAAGTTCCAGGGCCGAATGGTTTCCCCCCGGAATTTTTTAAGGGTACGGCGTATATACTGGCCCCCCACCTGAGAAATCTCTTTACTGAGGCCTGCCAGGAGGAAGGTCTGCCAGCTGACCTTGCCATGGCGATCATCATCCCTATTCATAAGGAGGGCAAACCGCGCGAGGATTGCGCCTCATACTGACCCATTTCCCTGTTAAACACGGAGGTGAAGGTCCTCGCTACGGTATTGGTGAGACGACTGAGGACAGTAATACCTGACCGAAAACATCTAGACCAAACAGGCTTCTTGCCGGACCGAGCCACGAAATTCAACTTAAGGCGCACACATAATTGGCTACAGGAGGTGAGGGATAGGGAATCGCTGCATTGGTTCCTCTCCTTAGATGCCGAAAAGGCCTTTGACTCGGTGCACTGGCAGTTTTTAGAGGCCGTATTGCAAAAATTCGGCCTCGGTCCAAAATTCCGTACATGGATAAAGAATCTCGGGCTTCCGGGTCTCGGATACGGACGACGCACAGGAAAAATGATCCCTGTACGCAGACGACGTCCTTTTGTATATCACGGACCCGAAGACTACAGTGCCCGAGTTGTTCGGAGAGCTTGAGCGATATGGCAGCTACTCCGGTTATGCCATTAACTGGCACAAATCTGTCCTCTTTGTCCCAGGAGGAGATGTCCGTGGGGAGGCGCTGCCAGACCGGCTGGTAGTCTCGGAGGAAGGCTTTCAGTATCTAGGGGTATACATTACGCTCAACGGGCAACTATCGCGCCGCAAAAACATAGAGAGAGAGAATACTCGTTAACTCAGCATTAGATATGGACCGCTGGCGACAACTTCCCTTGACACTTCTATGCAGGGCAGCGATGTATAAAATGATAATACTACCTAAATATCTATACGCCCTACAGAATTAATACTATCAACTCCCAGACAGCGTACTACGTAAAGCCCATGCAGACCTTCGTGCTTTTATATGGTTGGACAGACAGCCAAGGGTGGTGGTGACTACCCTCCAGCGCCATCAGTATAGTGGTGGAATCTCGCTCCCCAATCTTGAAGCCGACTACTGGGCGAAACATATATCCCCTATAAACGACTGGTTGCATGCCCCGGCGGAACACCCCACATATGTACTAGAACGGGACAAACTATCCCTGCATGCCCTACTGACATACCTATATGGACGGTCAGCGACAAAATCGCTGCTCCCGGCCATGAACATCACACTCCGAGCGTGGAGAATGGCCACTAGATGTACAGGGTGGGACAAACGGCCTACCAGACAGACACCGCTTTGGCACTGCACATGGCTCCCGGAGCTGTATAAACGTACTGGTTTTAAGAGATGGGATGATATCGGGATATCCACGATAGGAGACGTAATTGCTAGAGGTGCGCTGAAACCCTTCACTGCCTTACAGGCAGAATATGGTCTGCATCGATCACAGTTTTATAAGTACACCCAGCTGAGGCATGCGTGGCGGGCACAGGCCCTGACCCTAGAGGGCCTCCTTGAGTATGCCCCGCTGGAAGGTAGGCTGCTACAGGAACAGGTACCGAATAAGGCTGTATCGCTCACATACAAGACACTCACCAACAACATGCTGGGGGATCTGGCGACTCCTAGAAGACACTGGGAGGCAGATGTGGGCAAACTTGAGGACATCGACTGGGACACGGTTTTAATGCACCCCAGGGAGGTGGCTATCAAATCCCGGCTCCGCCTGATTCAATACAATGTGTTACACAGAACATACATAGACAGGGTGCGACTGTTTAAAATGGGGAAAATTTTGGATGCCAAATGCCTAAGATGTCAATGTGAGGGAGGAGATTTCTTTCATATATTGTGGCAATGTGCCATTGATGTAGAAACATTACTTGCAGCAATCCATAGCAAGTAACAACGAGGAAGATGAACTACAGGCATCTACACAACAACAACTAAGAGAAGCAACCATAAGTCAATCTGGTGCGGGCAGTAGTCCTTTCAAAAAGAAATCCACCTTTGTCCCTCAAATGCCAAAAGATGCCATTGACATTTACCATGAGAGGGTAATAGATGATGTCAAACACTTATACCATCGACTTAATCACAAACCCAAAAAACCCAGTTTTAACCAAATAGAATACAACAAACTTATTGGAAAACTGAGCAAAAATGTGGAAGTGATTATCGAGCCCTCGGACAAAGGAGGAACTATAGTCCTTTGGCCAAAGGAAGATTACCTCAAAGAAGCCCACCGTCAACTCTCTGACGAAGCATGCTACAAAGAATCAAACAGAAAGGAGTACACAGCAGCCATCGAAACGGTTAGAAAACACCTACAACAGTGCAAACGGGATGGCATGATTTCCAGGGATGAATTTGATTTTCTTTGGAGTGAATTCCCTACAATACCCTCTATGTACTTTGTTCCAAAAACACATAAAGATACAACACCAATACTGGGAAGTCCCATAATATCGGCCATCAATAGTGCTAGTGAACATCTATCGCAATACGTAGATTACTACCTGCAAGACTTGGTCAAAGAATTACCAACGTATGTGAAAGATACAGGTGACTTTGAAAAAGATTGACAATATCAAATGGGAAAATGATAAGAAATTGATCACTCTGGACATAGAGTCACTTTATAGATGCATAAAGCACAATGTGGGACTAACAGCGACCAAACACTTTTTGACTAATAGACCAATAGAATGTTCCAGCCACAATAAGATTTTCATCAATAGCATTGAATGGTGTTTAAACAACATTTTTTTCATGTTTGGAACAAAAATGTATAAGCAAATGAGGGGTGTAGCGATGGGGTCCTGCTTCTCCCCCAGTTATGCCTGTCTTATGGTTGGCTAGTGGGAGGAGCAGGTCCTCATGTGAGATTGTGGTTGCGATTTATAGACGATGTGTTTATACTATGGCAGGGCAATGAAGAAAGGGCAGAAGAATTTATTGCCAATCCCAACGTCAATCAGGTCAACCTAAAATTTACCTCTCACATTAGTGCCAAAGAGATTGAATTCCTAGATGTCAAAGTGTATGTGGAAAATGACACCAATAAAACTACCCTGCATAGAAAAGCGACGGTGGGTAACTCCACACTACATGCCACCAGCTCTCACCCCAAACACCTAATTGAGAGTATCCCCTACGGAGAGCTCCTCAGAATAAAACGTATATGCAGTAGTACTGAACAACAAAATACTTGCATGAGGGAGGCACTTGAAAGATTCTGTAGAAGAAGATACACCACACGCACTCTGAACAGAGCACTTGATAAATCCAAAACAAGATCAAGGGAATCACTGTTGGATCTCTCAAAAAACAATAGCACTGATCAGCATGAACTGGATGTAGATGAGGCAACAACTAATGCCCCTCGGCTAATTGTAACCTTTAATAGCCAATATCACCAAATACAGTCTATCATCACTCAAAATTGGCCAATTGTTCTAACAGATCCTGTGATATCACCTTAGGTGCCTATTAGGGCCACTATAACATACCATAGAGGCACCTCTATGAGAACTCAGATAGTTCACAGTCACCCAGAAACCATAAAGAGCAACAAATCCACCTGGCTTAAAAGAAATTCATGGCTTCTATAAATGCTCATCATGCAGGGCTTGTAAATTTGGTGTAACAACGACCAAATACAACACTCCATTCAGCCCTCACGAGTCTACAATTAAGGGATGCTTTGACTGTAAAACCGAGTACGCCGTATATATCCTGACATGCACCTGTGGCCTCAGATATGTGGGCAGTACTAATCTACAGGTGCATGTCAGGATGTCCAGCACATAAGGGCAATAGTTAATAACGATCCAACGTACCCGGTAGCCAGGCATTTCAAGGCTGTCCATATAAATGACCTCAAGGATCTTAAATATTTCGTCATAGCTGCTGTATCTGAACCTCTCCGGGGTGGCAACCAAGAGAAGAGTTTAAGGCAGTTGGAATGTAAATATATCCTTGAGCTAGACAGCAAACTTACAAATGGACTCAATACCACAGAGGACTTATACAACTTCCTGTAGCATAGTGGCTTTGGCTTTACAATCGAAAAAATCGACTGTGTTCTAATTTTTATCTACCATCCACTCTGCTACTCCTAACAAACTGTTACCATGCTTGTGTTTCCCTTCTCATAGAAAACCAAATGCTTTTAGTTTTTCCCAATACATACAATATATAATTTTTGTAACACACAATCTCTATTTCTATTATGCACTTTAAACTTGCACAGACAACACTTTTCCGTATGCACTTTAAGACAATGTTTAGAAATACAATAAACAGGGGCGTGGCCAGCGACATGAAGGAGTGAGACGTGCTTCGGCTCAGCTCCCGGCCCACTGCTTAAATCCGGCGAATATCTCTGTCCGAAACCAAAGAAAACCCCACAAAACGCCGACCGAAAGCATTGCGGAGGTCCTGCCCACGATTTAGCCGACTATCCTGCTGATTGGAGCCCGAAAACCACTTAACAAGGAACGGAGGCCGGAGCGCCGCAGTGAAGACAAAATGGCGCCTACGGAGAATCGGCCGGCTCGGCCCTGATCTGAGCTACGCTGCGTCCCGACGAAATAGAGAACAGTGAAGGCTCGGAGAGGAGAGATTCGGACATCTGCTTGGTGTTTCCACACTCGGTGGGACCTATCTGCCGGAGAGGTGTTGGGGATCGGCCTGCCGGAGGCCTCTTCCCTGGAGCGGGAGGATCTGGATCCGGACCCGGTGACGACATCGGAGGGCCGCGTGGGTGCGGCGCTTCCCGGGACTCCTCTCTTCCTCTCCCCGCCGGTAACTGGAACTGGGGTGAGGTGTCCGGGAGGGCTCCGGAGGACCCCCCACGGCAGGGGCGAGGAGGGCTTACACGTGCGGAGGCCTGTGGCGGAGAGGAGCGGCCTTGGACCCTGGGACGACACGGACGACGTCCGGACACCGGAGCGGGGGAACTCCGTATAACCCCATGAGTGCTAACAGTCGTGCATGTACTGTGCGAGGGTTTGACCCCGGATATCCCCTGGACGCTGCCCTGTGGTGCCCGGTTTATTCAAAATTGTGCCCGAGGCGGGCGCGCTCCGGGAAGGCCCTTGGAACTATCCCCCCCGCACTGACTGGGTACTCTACCCTCCTGCACACTTGTATTGGGCTATGGAGAACTATGGGGAAAAGGGATCCGCCTGCTCGTACTGCCCGGCAAGAATCCATTGAGAACTACACAATGGCGAAAGCACAGAAGGAGCCACCCCAGAATCCCCCGGAAAAACAATCTGATATGTCCAGAGCGGCACTGGAAACGAAAAAAGGGGAAGTGGGATCCGAAGTGCTGCTGCTGCGCCAGGACATTCGCAATCTCACTGAGAGGGTGACTACAGCAGAATCCAGGATCAGTGAAATGGAAGACTCCGTCGCCACCCTCCGCAAAGACATGGCGGGCTACAGGCATCACACTGACAGCTGTTGTGGCGAGTGGATGACGCCGAAAATAGGGCCCGGCGGAATATCCTCCGCTTCGTGGGCTTTAGGGAGGGCATTGAACGGACTGACACGGCGGCCTTCCTCCAGGACTGGCTGCGTACCACCTTCCCACATGCACAGTTCTCGAACTGCTTTGTGATCGAAAGAGCTCATCGGGCACTGCTGCCGAAACCACCGGAGGGGGCGAGGCTGCGGCTGATCATTGCACGCTTTCTGAACTACGAAGACAGGGACCTCATTCTCCGTGAAGCCAGAAAGGCGGGAGAGTTGAACTACGAAAATGTGCACATTATGATCATTATGATCTTTCCGGACTATAGTCAGGATGTCCAGAAGCTGAGGAGGTCGTACAACTCAGTCAAGGCGAAACTTTGAAACCTGCACATCTTATATATGCTGGTCTTCCCGGCTAAGCTAAAGGTGATGTTCAAGGGCAGATCACACTTCTTCAGCCGTCCGGAGGAGGCCTGGCAATGGCTGGAAGAGAGGCCCCTGCTTCGAGAGGCGGAGGGCCGCAGGATCCGAACGGAGCTCGCGGCAGCCAACTTTCGGAGGAACTCACCGAAACCCCAGAGATCCCAAATCCCGCGAATGAGACGAGGCTCACATCCATCACCCTATGCGAATCCCCGTTTGAACAGCGGAGGACTGATGGCCGGGGATGCACCCTTCACCACTACTGACAATCGTGAGACCAGAACTAGAGGCCGAACCCCTCTGTGTTCCACAGACGAGGGAGAGATGGACAACGGGACCTTATCGGAGGTGGATGAGGCGACGGATCGCTCAACACATACGCTGGAGGTGCTGATCCGGGAGATGGAGCAGGGAGCGACCGGCAACACAGGGGAGCAGGACATTGACACACAAGACTCACATTCGTGAAGAGGTTTGGAACGAACATTCGTGTCGGCAGCGGGCCGCTGCTGACACCATGCAAGTTATACTCACTTTTCTTCTTTTCACTCCATATACTCAGTTGGGTGTTTGAGGGGTGCTGCTGCAAGACGTGGGCTCTGGTTTTATACAGACACTACAAGACTTGGAGTGCAGCGCACCCGCGGAGTTGGCAGCAACTGTGAAACTTTACTTTGAGCCCTGGGGCTAGTTTGTCAGTTGAACTAGAGGGTGGGCGACAGACCTTTTCCGCCTGAAAGTCCTAGTTGTTTATGGTTTCCTGGATGGGCTAGATGGGGGTAAAAGGTGGGGTGGGGGGCGGAGGGGGGGAATAGTTGCTATGGTTTTTGTGGAGAGGGGTTCTGGTGAGGGGGTAAGAGGGATGAGTTGGTTAATTGCAGTCAAGCGGTCTGGTATTCTATGGAGTGCTTTTGCGCCGGAGGTCCCCTGGCCTCCACGCCCGGATGACAAATACATTGTTGGAAATGGCTATGGGTAATGGAAAAATACAGGTCCTGCATGGAATGTGAATGGTCTGGGCAACAAAGTAAAACGGGGTCTAGTGAGTAACTATCTAAATAGAATAAGCCCAGACATTGCTTTCTTACAAGAGACTCACCTTAAGGGCACGGCCTGTGCATTCATAGTGAGGGGTAGATACAAAGTGCTGGGACACGCGGGATACACGACGGGCTCCAGGGGCGTGGCAGTACTTGTCAAGAATACCTTTCCCTTTCATATCACCGTACATGGGGCGACCCGCTAGGAACATGTGTTGGAGTACAGGGGACATGGCGTAGACGCACTTACACTCTTGTCTCGGTGTATGCACCTTCGAAGTTGCAGGCAGCGACATTGAAGAAATTAGCGACCATTCTTCTAGACACCCCAGACTCCATTCAGATAGTGGGGGGAGTTTTAATGATGTAATGGACAAGGGTTTGGATAGGTCAGGGACGCCCGACACTCGAGGCCTGCGGACCCCCCTCAACCAGACAATGTCTGAAATAGGCCTGACCGATGTATGGCGACTACTACACCCAGACGCGATAGCATACTCCTTCTACTCTGCTGCACACAAGGTGTGCTCTAGATTAGATTATGTATTCATGCACAGACAGGACCTAACCATGAATGACACAGCAGAATACCTGGCGAGGGGTCTCTCTGATCACTCGCCACTCCTGGTGTCAATTGGCAGCTCGAGATACAGGGGGAGGCCTCGTGGCGCCTTGCCGCCTGGGACCTCACGAATAAAACGGTGCTTAAAGGCATTAGAGCTGACGCCCGGGTTTACTTGGCCGACAATGACGGATCGGTAGAGTCAGCAGTGACCCTATGGGAAGCGCTGAAGCCGGTGATGAGGGACAACATTAACAGAAGACTAGGGGAAGAAAGGAGGAAACAGCAGGAGGAGGTGGGAAATGTTGAGAGGGACATTGTGGAGTTTGAGAGAGAGTACTTGCATACAAAAAACACCACGACGCTGCGTAAATTTCTAGACACCCAGAGGCGATACCGAGAGTTAGTTTCGAAGGAGGCAAGAACGCAAAACCTGGCAACACTCCATCGACTGTATGATGTGGGGGATAAGTCGGGCAAGCTATTGGCGTGGCTCAGCCGTAAAGAGAGAGCGGCGAGATGGGTGGAGGGAGTCACGGATGACGAGGGACGAATGATATGCTCAGACCCCCATATCGCAGACACATATGCAACTTACTATGAACGCTTCTATGCAGCCAGACCACTAGGCACGTGCGACGATGCCCTTCTCTACCTGTCACAGGTCACTCTCCCTGAGGTGGACGCTGCGGCCCTCCCGGCATTGGAGGCAGACATCTCCCTGGAGGAGTTAAAAGCCGCCATAGCGGGGCTGAAACCGGGTAAAGTTCCAGGGCCGAATGGTTTCCCCCCGGAATTTTTTAAGGGTACGGCGTATATACTGGCCCCCCACCTGAGAAATCTCTTTACTGAGGCCTGCCAGGAGGAAGGTCTGCCAGCTGACCTTGCCATGGCGATCATCATCCCTATTCATAAGGAGGGCAAACCGCGCGAGGATTGCGCCTCATACTGACCCATTTCCCTGTTAAACACGGAGGTGAAGGTCCTCGCTACGGTATTGGTGAGACGACTGAGGACAGTAATACCTGACCGAAAACATCTAGACCAAACAGGCTTCTTGCCGGACCGAGCCACGAAATTCAACTTAAGGCGCACACATAATTGGCTACAGGAGGTGAGGGATAGGGAATCGCTGCATTGGTTCCTCTCCTTAGATGCCGAAAAGGCCTTTGACTCGGTGCACTGGCAGTTTTTAGAGGCCGTATTGCAAAAATTCGGCCTCGGTCCAAAATTCCGTACATGGATAAAGAATCTCGGGCTTCCGGGTCTCGGATACGGACGACGCACAGGAAAAATGATCCCTGTACGCAGACGACGTCCTTTTGTATATCACGGACCCGAAGACTACAGTGCCCGAGTTGTTCGGAGAGCTTGAGCGATATGGCAGCTACTCCGGTTATGCCATCAACTGGCACAAATCTGTCCTCTTTGTCCCAGGAGGAGATGTCCGTGGGGAGGCGCTGCCAGACCGGCTGGTAGTCTCGGAGGAAGGCTTTCAGTATCTAGGGGTATACATTACGCTCAACGGGCAACTATCGCGCCGCAAAAACATAGAGAGAGAGAATACTCGTTAACTCAGCATTAGATATGGACCGCTGGCGACAACTTCCCTTGACACTTCTATGCAGGGCAGCGATGTATAAAATGATAATACTACCTAAATATCTATACGCCCTACAGAATTAATACTATCAACTCCCAGACAGCGTACTACGTAAAGCCCATGCAGACCTTCGTGCTTTTATATGGTTGGACAGACAGCCAAGGGTGGTGGTGACTACCCTCCAGCGCCATCAGTATAGTGGTGGAATCTCGCTCCCCAATCTTGAAGCCGACTACTGGGCGAAACATATATCCCCTATAAACGACTGGTTGCATGCCCCGGCGGAACACCCCACATATGTACTAGAACGGGACAAACTATCCCTGCATGCCCTACTGACATACCTATATGGACGGTCAGCGACGAAATCGCTGCTCCCGGCCATGAACATCACACTCCGAGCGTGGAGAATGGCCACTAGATGTACAGGGTGGGACAAACGGCCTACCAGACAGACACCGCTTTGGCACTGCACATGGCTCCCGGAGCTGTATAAACGTACTGGTTTTAAGAGATGGGATGATATCGGGATATCCACGATAGGAGACGTAATTGCTAGAGGTGCGCTGAAACCCTTCACTGCCTTACAGGCAGAATATGGTCTGCATCGATCACAGTTTTATAAGTACACCCAGCTGAGGCATGCGTGGCGGGCACAGGCCCTGACCCTAGAGGGCCTCCTTGAGTATGCCCCGCTGGAAGGTAGGCTGCTACAGGAACAGGTACCGAATAAGGCTGTATCGCTCACATACAAGACACTCACCAACAACATGCTGGGGGATCTGGCGACTCCTAGAAGACACTGGGAGGCAGATGTGGGCAAACTTGAGGACATCGACTGGGACACGGTTTTAATGCACCCCAGGGAGGTGGCTATCAAATCCCGGCTCCGCCTGATTCAATACAATGTGTTACACAGAACATACATAGACAGGGTGCGACTGTTTAAAATGGGGAAAATTTTGGATGCCAAATGCCTAAGATGTCAATGTGAGGGAGGAGATTTCTTTCATATATTGTGGCAATGTGACAACATACAATCCTATTGGACCCTCATATTCACTGAACTTACAAATGTCTTGTCTGTGCCGCTTGAGCAGGAACCGAAGCTGGCCGTATTAGGAATGACTAATGATGATGACCTCCCACGCCATCTGCTGGTGTTCTTGACCTTGGCGCTAGTAGTGGCAAAACGTGATATTGCAAAGTATTGGGGGGCGGGGGATGTCCCTACTGTGGAGGAGTGGAGGAGAGGACTAGACTTATACATGGCAGCAGAGCGGGTGACATATAAAGCGAGAGGGTGCCCAAATAAGTTTAAAAGGTGTGGTCAAAATGGAGACATTATCACGGACTGGACGGAGGATTGGGGGGGGGGGGGCCAGGAGCATGACTGCTGTTACGGTGAGGCTGAGAAGGGACCGAATATCTAACTTTCTGCAACAGATGCACACGGATACTCGTTTTTCTATTGCATGTCTGCCGGTGAGGGTGGGGAATGGGGACTGGAGGAATGCTATGGTGCCACTGCTATGACTGCGCAGTTAAGTTTTGAACAAGAGTTATTGAGACGATTTTTTCATGCATACTATAATGTTTGTTCTGGGGGAGGGGGGGAGGGGGAGAAAACTGAAAATGCAGATGCCGAGATGGTTCATAAGAGTGCCTCCTTAAATATGTTGTTGACATGTGGAAGGAACACCACTGATGTTGCCGGAGTAATGTTATTGTACATTTTGGGGAAGGTGGAGGGCTCCTTGTGCCGTATTCTGGAGTGTACCATTGTTTATGTGACAATATGTATCTTACTGTGGACCTACTTCCATCTGAACATCTGCAATAAAAATAATTAAAAAAAAAAAGAAATACAATAAACAGCTGCTCTAATGCTCTAATGGGACAGTTGCCCACACTGATTCTAATTACATCAGGCTAATCAGTTTGAAACTTATCTGATTGATTGTGATTTCTACTGCACCAATATTTATGCATTTTAAGCATTTTTATCTGCAAAATTTTTAACAGTTTTACAATATATTTATTGATATGTACATATATAAATATATTTACTCTGTATGTATATACCATTATGTAGGTATATTTAATTGTCATATTTATTTATTTATATCTATGATATTAAATATACCTATATTCATGCACACAATTTGCAAATCACAAACTGGGCCCTCTCACAAATAGAGGCCAAGGCTAGGCGCCTGTGAAATGCATTTAAGCCACATATTATACTGTCATGTCTATAGATGCAGGTAACAGCAATCAATGTGCACATCTCAAACAAATGTCAACAACATCTTTATACCTGACAACAAAAAGTTATTCAGAAATGTCAAAGAAACTTAGACATGAAAGAAATACTATATATGCATAAATGCTAACAATCACATGTGGGAGGTGAAAGCATCACCAATAGAAGAAAAAAACGTGTTATAAAAACAGAAAGCGGACTGTGTCCAGTCAATTGATAAAGAATACTTGTTATTCGAAACGCGTCTGACCTAACATAAGTAGGAGCAAATAAAGACCTGCTGAACCACGTCACCTTGGTGTCCGTTTCTCATCCTTTGGAGCGCTACCGGCTGTAGTGCACCTTAGAGGTGTGGAATAACCAGTGTATATATATATATATATATATATGAAAACCAGGACTCAAACCTTAATTGAACAACCTAAAAAAACTGAAACAAATGCACCACCTAGATTCATAACAACCTTCAGCAAAGAGAGTGGAAATATTGCCCGCATAATGAGAAAATACTGGCATCTCCTGTTAGGGGATCCTGACATTGGAGCAACACTCGGTGAAGTACCATCAATAACGTACAAGAAAAATACATCTTTGAAAGATTTACTGGTCAAAAGTTACTTTCAAGCAGAACCAAAATCGAACTGGCTGCGAAATCAACGGAAAGGCTATCAATCATGTAATACATGCAAAGCTTGGAAGATTGGTAAAAGTATGAAAGTGATTCAGGAACCAGATGGCAAACAAATGAAAATTGACCAACAGATTACTTGTACATCGAAAAATGTAGTATACATTGTGGAATGCAAGTGTGGAATGAAGTACGTTGGGTGCACCACATGTATGCTAAGAAAGAGGATTTTGGAGCATATCCGGGCGGTAAAGAATTCAACCTTGCAATACGCTACCGCTAAACATTTGAGTACTTGCCAAAATGGAGATTGGAGACAAATGCAATTCTATGGGGCAAAAATGCTGGACAAAATGGAAAGAGGTGGTGACACAGTCCGTAAACTTCGTCAAATGGAGTCCCGAATGATAATCAGACTCAGAACAAAACACCCCAGAGGAATGAACTTTGGGGAGGACCTACATATTCATCTGGAATGAATGTTCTAGACATTGATTATGACTGGGGTACTACACCCAACAAATGACAATGATAGACAATATTCCAAATGTCATAGTGAACAATGATCAGGGTACTATACCCAATAACTGACACTAATAATTAATATGCCACAGTGAACTACAAGTCAAGTCATACAAACGGAGTAATGAAAAAGCACACACAATGTCTTTTTTTCTTTTCTTATAATTTTGTAACGTTTGTAACTACAATTCCCAGAATGCTTCTTAAATGGCTAACATGGGATAGTACAAAAAGCAACACTGTGGAAGGACTAACTAACCATGATTAAGGCCAGTTGTGGCTGAAACGCTTTGGTGGGGTGAAGTGAAATAAATAAGGCTTGATAAGTATCCTGGTTGTGCCGCCTCCTTTGTATGCCAAGATTTCCTTTGGATCAGGATCCGACCCCTGGGCAGAGCACACACTGCGGAGCGCTCTCGACTGGCTTAAGGGTCACTTTGTGCAGCGATATATATATATATATATTCCAAATCAAGCCAAAGCAGGGTTCTTCATGATTCACTCCCAAAGTCAGGTGGCGCAAAAAGCCGGCAGAGCCCCAACGCCGGTCACCATTAATTCCAAAACCAAAAGGATTCCAATGCGCACTCAGGGAAGGAAAGGATCACTACACGTTTCGACAACCGCCGGTGTTTTGATCACACAATACTTTTGCGTGAAACATCAACGTGCATAAATAAAGTTTCAACATACGTAGTGTAAACATAGGCAAAGTGCAAAATACCAGTAACTCGAAGCGCCATCTTGGAAGGGAGAGTACAACAGGATTTTTTTCAACAGTTACGTCGTATGAACATTTCATAATGTGTAATATACTGTACAAATTCTGATCGACGTCATATGGTAGGTGAGCATAGAATAAATTTCATTTAACACTCGCCCCAAATAGCTTATGTCGGCTACCACTTGCTCCAATAGGGAGTTATGTTGTGCCCGATTACAGCGTACAGATCAAAATAGATTAAGCAGCTGTCTGCAAGACGTCGCTTCAAGTGTGATGCATGTGTTGATTTTCCAATACAGTACTGAGCTTCTAAAAGCCTGTGACCATGTGCATTGGACCCTACTGGGTTAAACATTCTTTAATTCAAACACATGAGTGTGTGCAAGTTGTATAAACAATTATGCTCTCGAACTAGTGCCCGTATACTTGCAATTTACTGTAAAATAGTCCTTCCAATTAGATGGCTAAAACAACAGATACCATTATTTCATGACAAGACTCACAATTACAAAACAAGTGCAAGAAAAAGTGATTCAACATATTCCCAATGATTGAACACAGGACTGGCTTGAAACAGTCTCTAACTGTGGCTTGCTATTTGCCCACATCAATTCTCATCTTCTAACCAACTATGGTTAATTCATTTGAAGAAAGAAGGTATATACATGTGAAAGGAAAAGGAAAATGATGAAATGAATCCTACATCTCATACAGATAAGTTTTCAGAGAAAGTCCCTTCTTGTTCCTCCTGCATAACGTAAACAGAAAGAAAAAGAGAAAGTTTAGGAATAAGAAATGGAAAGTTTAAAACCGTTATACAAAATCTTGCATTTTACAAACTCACATAATTCTATTTTACATTTGCTATAACCAGATTCGAAGCTTGTTACCCTGTTACATCACTACCTTTTAAGTTTCGTGAAGGTGAGTGGCAAGTTCTTCATCCATATTGTGCCCCCCAGGGGATCTAGTCTCAAGCTCCATAATTCATTTGGATTCTCTTTTACGTAGGGCAGTAAGTCTATCATGGAAAAAACAAAAAAACAAAAAATAGGTTTATAGTTAGTCTGACATTTCACTCTTACAAAACCAAAGAAATTCAGCTGTTATAGTTAGCTGACCTAACAATAACTTGTGCCCCCGCAATGCACTTCTTATGACCTCACAAATTACATCACTCTTGGAAAGGGGCGACCATTCGGTCCCCCCGAACGTATGGTGGAGTACCTCGATCCCCCCGGGAGGCCATCTTGGGCGGGAGGCGAGTCTCGGCTGGTATGCCCGAAGCGGCGTAGCCGGGGCGCGCCTTTTTCCCACCCTGGAGTGGGTTGTCCTAGACACTGACGCGGCCGGCCACGCCCAGGGAGGCAGGCGGAGGCGGGTTTAGGCCCGCCCGAAGATGGATAAAAGGAGCAACAAGCCAAGAAAGCTTCCTCTTGTTCCTGTGCTCTGAAGCTGCACCTCCCCGCTGCACGTGAGCTCGAGACGGAACGAAGAGCCAATTTTGAGCGTTGTAATTTGTTGTCTTTGTTTTACAGATATCTTCGTTCAAGAATGCCGGGCAAGAAGGTCGGAAAGCGGGTCGGGACCGATCAGATGCTCCGCATGCTCATAAAGGAAGTAGCCGATTTGAAGAAGCAGATGGCGGTAAAGAATGGGGAGGGAGGACCGAAGCGGATCGTCGGTCCAGCATTGCCGGGAGTAGTCCCTAGCGGGAGAGGCAAGAGGTCCAGGAGGGGGGCACCTGGGGGGGAGGCCCCGGTTCCCGATACACCGATAGAGGAGCCTACCCCGGTTCCGAAGGAGGGGCGTCCAATCCCCGTGGTAGTCACCCCCGTGAACGGAGAGGATATGCCTCCCGAGTTGGCGGCACAACTGGCAGCGTGGTTGGGAAAAGATAGTGAGGGCACCACGGCTGACGACGCCAGGGCAGTAATGAGACAGCTGCAGGAATCTAGAGAGGCTGCGAAGGCACCATCTTCTGTTCCCCCACAGGTTCCGGTGGCTGAGATTGCAGCGGGCGCGAGTTCGGCGACAAGTACAGCACCTAGTGCAGGTAAGCGGCTACTGCCGATTGCGGGGGAGGGGTCCGTACCCTCACGAAGGGAGAAAGTGGCCCAGCATGTTCCACTTGAAATTAAGGAAAAGATTTGGGCCGATAAATATGTGAATATGTTTTCTTTGCTTACTGACCATTACGAAATGGAGCATGTGAAGGGCCAAAAAGAGCTTATGCATCCGAGTGTTTGGCGCGCAAAAATGGCGGCCTTTAAGGTCGACGAAAACATAGGTACTTGGGGCAGAGCGTTTGGCATTTTTACCTCCATTATGGGTGAGCGAAGGCCTGAATTGTTGACGGAGTTGCCTATTTACCAGACACGTATCATGGAGTATTCTCTAGCATACGAGGGCAATCAGTGGTTTTGTTATGACAATATTTTTAGGAAGGCTAAGGAGCATGACCCAGCTCTAACATGGGATTGTTATGACTCCATTTCTTGGCAAAAAATGCAGAATTCAGGCATGTTAAAAGTACCATTGTCGGGGAGTAACGGGGGTGAGTCTTCCCGCCAATCCTCTGGGACACCCTTTCGGACGGGTGCAGGTAATGAGCACCACTCGAAGTCGAGTGGCAACGCAGGTAAAAGGGGGATTTGTTGGAATTTTAACAGGGGAAAATGTACAAGGCCCCAAGGGTCATGCAAGTTTAGACATGAATGTGGGGGGTGTGGACAATCCTCTCATCCTGAGACCATGTGCAGAGCCAAAACGGGTGATAACGGTGGTAGGGGAAGCGCCAAACAGGTCTGAAATAGTCCAAGGGGCGCCTTTACCTACCCCGATTGATACCATGGCAATGATTCCTTGGCTCAATGAATACCCGGACCATGTCTCCGCTGGGGTGCTGCGAGACGGTTTTTCATATGGTTTCCGCATTCCAGTGGGGGATTTTCGGGGTGAAGCAAGTTGTAAGAACCAACTGTCGGTCCTGCAGCATACGGCAGTGGTACGGGTAAAGATTGGGAAGGAGGTGACTCGAGGGCGGGTTGCCGGTCCATTCGATTTTCCACCAGTTCCTAACTTTGTTTGTTCCCCATTAGGGGTGGTCCCCAAGAAGGACCCGGGTGAATTTAGGCTAATACATAACTTGTCATCCCCACGAGGTCTTTCCGTGAATGATGCGATAGACCCGGAAGTGTGTTCGGTGCGGTACGCATCTTTCGATGAGGCCGTCGCCATGTTGAATCGCCTGGGGCCCGGGGCGCTGATGGCAAAATCAGACATCGAGTCAGCGTTCCGGTTGCTCCCGGTACACCCAGACGATCAGCGTCTTCTTGGTTTCATGTTTCAGGGCCGCTATTATATGGATAAATGTATGCCAATGGGATGCTCTATATCTTGTGCTTACTTTGAAAAGTTCAGTTGTTTTCTACAATGGGTATTCACAAGAAGGACGGGTTGTCAGCATGTTATGCATTATCTCGATGACTTTCTGTTTCTGGGGGCAGCCGGGGACCCGGAATGTGGACAGGCTTTAAACGAATTTTGTGCCTTAATGAAGCAATTTGGTGTGCCATTGGCACCAGGTAAGACTGTTGGCCCCTCGACTTCACTCGAGTTTCTGGGGATCGAGCTCGACTCGGAGGAAGGTTGTTTTCGGTTACCCAAAGAAAAAGTGTTGAAATTCAGGGCATCCCTTGAAACATGTATTCGAGTGTCTAAGGTAAACCTGCATCAATTGCAACAAACAGTGGGCCAGTTGAATTTTGCCCTCAGAGTAATGCCAATGGCCCGCCCCTTTTCCCGCTCGATTGCACAAGCCATGGTCGGCCTGAAGGAGGGACACCACCGCACGAGGCTCTCGGCAGAGATTCGCCAGGACATGCGCATTTGGCTGGCATTCCTGGCGGATTTCAATGGTCGAATTGTCTGGAACAAACCGGCGGTGTCCTCCGAGGAGCTGGGGCTGTGGACAGACTCGGCGGGGAGTATAGGTTTTGGAGCCATATTCGGTACGCAATGGTCAGCTCAAAAATGGCCGTCATGGTGGCACGAGTGCGGACTGACGAGTAACATTGCTTTTCTCGAACTCTTCCCCATTTTGGTGGCCCTGAAAACATGGCCTGAGGGGTTCCGGGATCACTTTCTGGTGTTTTGGTCTGATAACATGACCGTTGTTGAGTGTATCAATAGTCAGGCAGCACGTTGCAAATGGATTCTGAGACTGCTCAAGGAAATTGTGTTATTGTGTATGCAGTTGAATGTGATCTTTAGGGCGCAACATGTCCCGGGGGTGTTGAATCAAGCGGCTGATGCACTTTCTCGTTTCCGTATGCAGGCCTTCTGGGGTTTTCTGCCCACAGCGGACCGGGTGGCGGCACCCTTTCCCGAAGCTCTCTGGTCTCTCGGTGCCCCGAACTACAAAACCTCGTGGGAGAGAGTTTAGCACCCAGGACAAGGAAGGCATATGAAGGGGCGTTTCGTTCCTATTGGTCCTTTTTGGGTTCTGCTAGGGGGGAGCTTTGGGGCCAGGAAGAGCTTGTCGTAAAATTTTTGCTGTCTCTACATCGGGCAGGCAAATCCGTAGCTACGGCCCAGAGGCATCGGGCCGCCATTTCCTTTATGGCAAGGGCTCATGGGATCCGGGACCCAACAGCGTCTTTCGTGGTGCAGAAAGCGCTACGTGGGTGGCAACGTCTGGAGGGTCGCAGAGTAGATCGGAGACACCCGATAGGCCTGGATAGGTTGGCCCTGTTGTTTTCTGTACTCCCTGCGACATGTTCATCCCGGTATGAAACAGTGTTATTCCGAGCCGCTTTTGCGCTAGCATTCCATGGGGCTATGCGGGTAAGCGAACTGGTGGCGAGGAACAAGCGGGATACGGTGGGGGGACTGTGCCGAGAGCACATTCAGGTTAAAGGGGAGACGATGACTGTCTCGTTTGTCAGGTCCAAGACCAATCAGGGTGCGATTGGGGACTGCATAATCATACATAGGGTTCCTGGGTCTCCCATGTGCCCTGTTGTTTGCGTAGAGGAATATTTGGCGCAGTGGGTGGCATCATGGGGGGGAACCTTGTTGAGACACGCTGACGCCACCCCACTGACGAGGCTTCAGTTCCAGCGGGTGCTTGCGATGTCAATTTCGGCCGCGGGCTTGAACCCTGGCGAGTTCGGGACCCATTCCTTTCGGATAGGGGCTGCTACTGAGGCTACAGCCAGGGGTCTGAGTGTGGAAAAAGTGAAACGTCTGGGGCGTTGGTCCTCGAATTGTTACAAAAAGTATGTGCGGTTGCACATGTTGTGAAGCTGTAATGATGTACTCACGCTTCTTGTTTTTGTTTGGTTTACAGTTTCGCAAGCTCACGAGGCGGGGCGGACTGTGCAGTCGACCCGACACCTGGGAACCAGCGGTCAGACATCACCGGCTGCGGGAAAAGTGGTGTGGGTCGTGGGCCACTCATACGTGAGGCGTGCCGCGGACGTATTCAAAGCAGGTGACATGATTCACATGGCTGGGGAATACGGGTACAGGGTGACCTTCTACGGAAGGGGCGGGCTCTGTATTGACCAGTTTCAATCCTTTTTCGAGGGTTTGTTAGGGCGGACAAGGTCACCGCCGTCTATAATCATAGTCCATCTTGGGCGCAACGATTTGGTGGCCACTGGTAGACAACTTCTTCTCGAGGCAATGCTCTCCACTGTAAGTTGGTTGGCGAGAAGAGTTCCAGGGTGCACAATTGCATGGTCCCATATGATTCCACGGAAAGTGTGGCGGGGGGCGAATTCGGTTTCTGCTCCGAATCACTCAGTGAAGAAAGTAAATAATAAATTGGGTAGATTGTTTCGTTCAAGTACACTGCATTCTATTCCACATGGTTGTATTAAGGGGGACAGTATGTACCTGGGTGATGGGGTCCATTTGTCCCGGGTGGGGAATGAGTTACTCATAGGAGACCTCATAGCTTGGCTAAAGAGTTTAAAACATGACCTTTAGGCAGGAGTTGTTGTGGGGGATCCGGATAGCCGGTCAACTATCCGGCCTGTGGCGGTAAGGTCATGATCGGTGAGCAGTAATTGGAAGATCCCTATGGGGGGCGTCACCCATTACGGATGGGAGCGCTCGGGGGAGGTGGCCATTGGCCCCTCAACGGGGAGGCGGTCCCTTCCAAGGATGGGCCGCCGGAAGGAAAGGAAAGGCGGTCAAGGCCCCTTCCTGGATAGGAGGGGCTACGGGCCCCTCCTGGGGAATTTCCCGGGGCCAGGACACCTGCGACGGCAGATGTGGTAAGTTGTGTGGGGTGGGGAGGGGGTTTACGCTACCTTCTAGACACCTCACACG
This sequence comes from Lissotriton vulgaris, assembly GCF_964263255.1. Classification (NCBI taxonomy): domain Eukaryota; kingdom Metazoa; phylum Chordata; class Amphibia; order Caudata; family Salamandridae; genus Lissotriton; species Lissotriton vulgaris. Next base: position 101,562 of record NW_028252057.1, on the reverse strand, counting down.
AGTCCTCGGACGACCTTTAAATGGCGTCGAGTTCATTGGGGCCCCCGTCAAGTCAAGGGAAATTGGTAGATGCACTTGAGGTACGCCTCTGTGCGGTCGCCCCTCACAAGTGGGGGAGGTATTTCTGGTTTAGGGATCTGACACCGGTTGCGACCTTGCCGTTGGCCCTTAAAAGTTAGGATGTACAATTTCACGTTAAATGTTTTGTAGGATGTTAGTTCGGCTAGGAGAACCTCTGTATTAGTAATATGTTAAGGTTAGCCAAACATCGTGATGTGAAATGAAATTGTACATAATATGAAACTGTTATTTTAATGTTTTGATTTTGTTTCATATTTTAATAAATACGGCCGGGAGGGTCACTCCCTCCCGTCTTCCAAAAGTTCAGAACCGTTTCCGGTTTCCCATCCTTGGGGATTTGTGTCGAGAGGGGGTGGCGGGTATCTCAGCCATATGGAAAGGGGCGACCATTCGGTCCCCCCGAACGTATGGTGGAGTACCTCGATCCCCCCGGGAGGCCATCTTGGGCGGGAGGCGAGTCTCGGCTGGTATGCCCGAAGCGGCGTAGCCGGGGCGCGCCTTTTTCCCGCCCTGGAGTGGGTTGTCCTAGACACTGACGCGGCCGGCCACGCCCAGGGAGGCAGGCGGAGGCGGGTTTACGCCCGCCCGAAGACGGATAAAAGGAGCAACAAGCCAAGAAAGCATCCTCTTGTTCCTGTGCTCTGAAGCTGCACCTCCCCGCTGCACGTGAGCTCGAGACGGAACGAAGAGACAATTTTTACCCACCCACCAGCCCCTGAGGACAGCCAGTTGTTTTAAATAAAGTTTTGATGTGGTAACTCTATTTCTTACAGGTTGTGATGATTGTCATGTATTTTGAGTATGCAATAAAGAATGGTCATTTACAGTATGTTTTTCCAATAAAGTGTTTTTTCACTAGTGTTGATCGGTAATCATACGAGAAATAGTTAGGGTTGTTTTGTAATTAGTAGTTTTAGTTAGATTGTCGTATTTATTTTGGTCGGACGGTAAGGTCATGATCGGTGAGCAGTAATTGGAAGATCCCTATGGGGGGGCGTCACCCATTACGGATGGGAGCGCTCGGGGGAGGTGGCCATTGGCCCCTCAACGGGGAGACGGTCCCTTCTAAGGATGGGCCGCCGGAAGGAAAGGAAAGGCGGTCAAGGCCCCTTCCTGGATAGGAGGGGCTACGGGCCCCTCCTGGGGAATTTCCCGGGGCCAGGACACCTGCGACGGCAGATGTGGTAAGTTGTGTGGGGTGGGGAGGGGGTTTACGCTACCTTCTAGACACCTCACACGAGTCCTCGGACGACCTTTAAATGGCGTCGAGTTCATTGGGGCCCCCGTCAAGTCAAGGGAAATTGGTAGATGCACTTGAGGTACGCCTCTGTGCGGTCGCCCCTCACAAGTGGGGGAGGTATTTCTGGTTTAGGGATCTGACACCGGTTGCGACCTTGCCGTTGGCCCTTAAAAGTTAGGATGTACAATTTCAAGTTAAATGTTTTGTAGGATGTTAGTTCGGCTAGGAGAACCTCTGTATTAGTAATATGTTAAGGTTAGCCAAACATCGTGATGTGAAATGAAATTGTACATAATATGAAACTGTTATTTTAATGTTTTGATTTTGTTTCATATTTTAATAAATACGTCCGGGAGGGTCACTCCCTCCCGTCTTCCAAAAGTTCAGAACCGTTTCCGGTTTCCCATCCTTGGGGATTTGTGTCGAGAGGGGGTGGCGGGTATCTCAGCCATATGAAATGGTCAATGACATCACTGATGACATTTCAAATAACATTTCGGCCCTAGGGAACCCATCCCTCGAGGCCCGGCCGTTTTTGTTTACATAGTTTTATTTAAAGAAGGGGGTCCAAGCATCCTACATCTCCCAGGCCATTTTCGGCCCAGGGGACCCCATCCCCGGGGCTTAGCCATTTATTTTATTTTTTGTAAACAAGGGGGGCGCTCGGCCTCCCTCCACAGGCCGATTTTGGCCCTTAGGAACCCATCCCCCAAGGCCCAGTCATTAAAAGAAATAATGAACAAAGAGAGGGGGGCTGAGTGGCCCCCCTCAAGGACCACTTTTGGCCCCTGGGACCCCATCCCCTGGAGAAAGGCCACATCGTTGGGGACTGTGGCCCAAGGCCCCGGCGATCCCGGCTGGCTCCCCGTCTCCTGCTGAAGCCGACATTGCTTTTGAGCAAAGGGAAATGCTAACAAGCAGCTCCCTTTGCCCAAAAGCAATTCTGCTGTGCTTCATGAAGTGAAGCAGTGTTTGCTATGGCATGGCGGGAGCATATAAATCTGCAATGTCTCGGGGGTGGCCACCCTGGGACACTGCTTGAGCCGGCCCTGGGGGATGGAAGTCCCAAGGGCCACAAAGGGCTCCTGGAGGGGAACCGCTCGGCCCCTCTTCCATCTCCTCTTAAGCACCCCAAGGAGGTGGTGGTCCCCTGGGCCGGGGGTCCACAAAGGACCTCTGCATTTTCTTAATTGGTGCCCCAGGGAGGTGGTCTCCCCAGAGCTGTGTGTGGGGGCTTGAGCCCCCCACACTTCATTTTAAAAAAAATAGCCATGGGGAGGTGGCAGTCCCTGGGGCTGCGGGGGCCGCATGCCTCCCACATGTAATGACTATAGCCCGAGGAGGTTGCGGTTCCCCAGGCTGCATGGGGGAGCAGGAGCCCACTCACACCTATTTGGAAAAAAATAAAGCACCAGGGATGTGGCAGTCCCAGGGTTGTGGGTGGCCCCAGCATATATTTATCACCTGGCCCACCCAGGGGCTTAAAAGAAACAAAGCACAGGAGACCGCGCTTCATTTTTGGAAAACGTTTTGGCGGGAATTGCTGACCCAACATGACTTCCACCAAATATATTTTTGTAAATGCTTTTTTCTGCCTTGAGGGTCCCTCTGGGACCCCCTGTGCAGGGCTGTGGGGCAGGGTCTTTTTGCCTTGCCCCTTTTCTTGTTTTTAACCTTTTTTTGTGACTCAGTTCTACCAAGTCACAAGATGGCTGCCAACACTTCCTTGGAACTGTTGATAGGCAATCTGATCGCAGGCTCGAGATCAGGTGGGTTTTCGGATCCTCCACGGGAATTCATATATATATATATATATCTCACTGCTCCAGGTTTCACCTTGTCCGTGAACTCACGTGTGGGTGCTCTCCGCGGGTGGTGCGCGCGCATTTATTGCAGCTCCATTCCTCACGCAAATTTCATAAGCATAAAGAAAAGAACTCTCGGGGGCGAGTCTAATACTTTATTGTAGATTCACGGGGACCAGACGCGTTTCGGCAGTCGCCTTTCTTGATGGTGATGCGGCTGTCTCGGTCGTGAAGATGGCCCACAGCGTGTCTGCGGATCCAATCTGGCACCAATCTGATGCTGGAACATAGTGAAAGGAAGACAGAGCTGGCGCTATTGCAGGTCTGTGCCACCTCGCTCGCAATGACAGTTGGAAAGCGGAGCAGATGACTGCCAGGATGGGCATCTACCCACTTGGTGAATAACTTTGTCTAATTTTGAGACCTGAATAGCACGCCCACTGGGGTTGAATCAAATCTCACTACAAGATCCATGAGGCCATGTTTCTGGCCACGCCCACTGTGACAGGTGCTTGAAATTGACCTGTGCGCAATGCGTTAGTGCTTTCACTCCTGAAGACCTACATGGCACAGACGAAGGGACTATTGAATTCCCGAAACGCATTTGGCACACAAATGTTTTTGATGTTTGGTTTTAGCAGGTCGCCTGCATGCAAGCTGTCATTAAATTATGTGTGACACTTTGTCCTTCTGTGGCCTGTTTCGCTTGGGTTTCCTGTGTTGATGGATTTTAACGGCTGTCTCGAACATGAAGACGGCCCATCGCGTGTCTGCGGATCCAATCTGGCACCAATCTGATGCTGGAACATAGCGGAAGGAAGACAGAGCTGGCGCTAATGCAGGTCTGTGCCACCTCGCTCGCAATGACAGTTGGAAAGCGGAGCAGATAACTGTAAGGACGGGCATCTACCCACTTGGTGAATAACTTTGTCTAATTATGAGAACTGAATAGTGCGCCCACTGGGGTTGAAACAAATTGCACTACAAGATCCAATGCGGCCATGTTTCTGGCCATGCCCACTGTGGCAGGTGCTTGGAATTGACCCGTGAGCAATGTGTTAGAGCTTTCACTCCTCAAGACCTTTATGCCACAGAAGAAGGCACTATTGAATTCCCGAAACGCGTTTGGCACAATAATGGTTTTTATGTTTGGTTTTAGCAGGCCACCTGTATGCAAGCTGTCAATAAATTATGTGGGACACTTCCTCTTCCTGTGGCCTGATTCGCTTGGGTTTTCTGTGTTGATGGATTTTAATGGCTGTCTCGGTCGTGAAGACGGCCCACCGCATGTCTGCGTATCCAATCTAGCACCAATCTGGCACCAATCTGATGCTGGAATATAGTGGAAGGAAGACAGAGCTGGCACTATTGCAGGTCTCTGCCACCTCGCTCGCAATGAGATTTGGAAAGCGGAGCAGATGACTGCCAGGATGGGCATCTACCCACTCGGTGAATAACTTTGTCTAATTTTGAGAACTGAAGAGCGCGCCCACTGGGGTTAAAACAAATCGCACTACAAGATCAATGAGGCCATGTTTCTGGCCGCGCCCACTGTGACAGGTGCTTGAAATTGACCTGTGCGCAATGTATAGTGCTTTCACTCCTCAAGACCTACCTGGCACAGACGAAGGGACTATTGAATTCCCGAAACGGGTTTGGCACACAAATGTTTTTGACGTTTGGTTTTAGCAGGTCGCCTGCATGCAAGCTGTCATTAAATTATGAGGGACACTTCATCCTTCTGTGGCCTGATTCGCTTGGGTTTCCTGTGTTGATGAATTTTAACAGCTGTCTCGAACGTGAAGACGGCCCACCGCGTGTCTGCGGATCCAATCTGGCACCAATCTGATCCTGGAACATAGTGAAAGGAAGACAGAGCTGGCGCTAATGCAGGTTTGTGCCACCTCACTCGCAATGACAGTTGGAAAGCGGAGCAGATAACTGTAAGGACGGGCATCTACCCACTTGGTGAATAACTTTGTCTAATTTTGAGAACTAAATAGCGCCCCCACTGGGGTTGAAACAAACTGCACTGCAAGATCCAATGCGGCCGTGTTTCTGGCCATGCCCACTGTGGCAGGTGCTTGGAATTGACCTGTGCGCAATGTGTTAGTGCTTTCACTCCTCAAGACCTTTATGCCACAGAAGAAGGCACTATTGAATTCCCGAAACGCGTTTGGCACAATAATGGTTTTTATGTTTGGTTTTAGCAGGTCGCCTGCATGCAAGTTGTCATTAAATTATGTGGGACACTTCCTCTTCCTGTGGCCTGATTCGCTTTGTTTTCCTGTGTTGATGGATTTTAATGGCTGTCTCGGTTGTGAAGACGGCCCACCGCTTGTCTGCGTATCCAATCTGGCACCAATCTGTCAACAATCTGATGCTGGAACATAGTGGAAGGAAGACAGAGCTGGCACTATTGCAGGTCTGTGCCACCTCACTCGCAATGACAGTTGGAAAGCGGAGCAGATGACTGCCAGGACGGGCATCTACCCACTTGGTGAATAACTTTGTCTAATTTTGAGACCTGAATAGCACGCCCACTGGGGTTGAAACAAATCGCACTACAAGATCCATGAGGCCATGTTTCTGGCCACGCCCACTGTGACAGGTGCTTGAAATTGACCTGTGCGCAATGTGTTAGTGCTTTCACTCCTGGAGACCTACATGGCACAGACGAAGGGACTATTGAATTCCCGAAACGCATTTGGCACACAAATGTTTTTGATGTTTGGTTTTAGCAGGTCGCCTGCATGCAAGCTGTCATTAAATTATGTGCGACACTTTGTCTTTCTGTGGCCTGTTTTGCTTGGGTTTCCTGTGTTGATGGATTTTAACGGCTGTCTCGAACATGAAGACGGCCCATCGCGTGTCTGCGGATCCAATCTGGCACCAATCTGATGCTGGAACATAGTGGAAGGAAGACAGAGCTGGCGCTAATGCAGGTCTGTGCCACCTCGCTCGCAATGACAGTTGGAAAGCGGAGCAGATAACTGTAAGGACGGGCATCTACTCACTTGGTGAATAACTTTGTCTAATTATGAGAACTGAATAGTGCGCCCACTGGGGTTGAAACAAATTGCACTACAAGATCCAATGCGGCCATGTTTCTGGCCATGCCCACTGTGGCAGGTGCTTGGAATTGACCCGTGAGCAATGTTCACTCCTCAAGACCTTTATGCCACAGAAGAATGCACTATTGAATTCCCGAAACGCGTTTGGCACAAGAATGTTTTTTATGTTTGGTTTTAGCAGGCCACCTGTATGCAAGCTGTCATTAAATTATGTGGGACACTTCCTCTTCCTGTGGCCTGATTCTCTTGGGTTTTCTGTGTTGATGGATTTTAATGGCTGTCTCGGTCGTGAAGACGGCCCACCGCATGTCTGCGTATCCAATCTAGCACCAATCTGGCACCAATCTGATGCTGGAATATAGTCGAAGGAAGACAGAGCTGGCACTATTGCAGGTCTCTGCCACCTCGCTCGCAATGAGATTTGGAAAGCAGAGCAGATGACTGTCAGGATGGGCATCTACCCACTCGGTGAATAACTTTGTCTAATTTTGAGAACTGAAGAGCGCGCCCACTGGGGTTAAAACAAATCGTACTACAAGATCCATGAGGCCATGTTTCTGGCCGCGCCCACTGTGACAGGTGCTTGAAATTGACCTGTGCGCAATGTATAGTGCTTTCACTCCTCAAGACCTACCTGGCACAGACGAAGGGACTATTGAATTCCCGAAACGGGTTTGGCACACAAATGTTTTTGACGTTTGGTTTTAGCAGGTCGCCTGCATGCAAGCTGTCATTAAATTATGTGGGACACTTCATCCTTCTGTGGCCTGATTCGCTTGGGTTTCCTGTGTTGATGGATTTTAACGGCTGTCTCGAACGTGAAGACGGCCCACCGCGTGTCTGCGGATCCAATCTGGCACCAATCTGATCCTGGAACATAGTGAAAGGAAGACAGAGCTGGCGCTAATGCAGGTTTGTGCCACCTCACTCGCAATGACAGTTGGAAAGCGGAGCAGATAACTGTAAGGACGGGCATCTACCCACTTGGTGAATAACTTTGTCTAATTTTGAGAACTAAATAGCGCCCCCACTGGGGTTGAAACAAATTGCACTGCAAGATCCAATGCGGCCGTGTTTCTGGCCATGCCCACTGTGGCAGGTGCTTGGAATTGACCTGTGCGCAATGTGTTAGTGCTTTCACTCCTCAAGACCCTTATGCCACAGAAGAAGGCACTATTGAATTCCCGAAACGCGTTTGGCACAATAATGGTTTTTATGTTTGGTTTTAGCAGGTCGCCTGCATGCAAGCTGTCATTAAATTATGTGGGACACTTCCTCTTCCTGTGGCCTGATTCTCTTTGGTTTCCTGTGTTGATGGATTTTAATGGCTGTCTCGGTTGTGAAGACGGCCCACCGCTTGTCTGCGTATCCAATCTGGCACCAATCTGTCAACAATCTGATGCTGGAACATAGTGGAAGGAAGACAGAGCTGGCACTATTGCAGGTCTGTGCCACCTCACTCGCAATGACAGTTGGAAAGCGGAGCAGATGACTGCCAGGACGGGCATCTACCCACTTGGTGAATAACTTTGTCTAATTTTGAGACCTGAATAGCACGCCCACTGGGGTTGAAACAAATCGCACTACAAGATCCATGAGGCCATGTTTCTGGCCACGCCTACTGTGACAGGTGCTTGAAATTGACCTGTGCGCAATGTGTTAGTGCTTTCACTCCTGAAGACCTACATGGCACAGACGAAGGGACTATTGAATTCCCGAAACGCGTTTGGCACACAAATGTTTTTGATGTTTGGTTTTAGCAGGTCGCCTGCATGCAAGCTGTCATTAAATTATGTGCGACACTTTGTCCTTCTGTGGCCTGTTTAGCTTGGGTTTCCTGGGTTGATGGATTTTAACGGCTGTCTCGAACATGAAGACGGCCCATCGCGTGTCTGCGGATCCAATCTGGCACCAATCTGATGCTGGAACATAGTGGAAGGAAGACAGAGCTGGCGCTAATGCAGGTCTGTGCCACCTCGCTCGCAATGACAGTTGGAAAGCGGAGCAGATAACTGTAAGGACGGGCATCTACCCACTTGGTGAATAACTTTGTCTAATTATGAGAACTAAATAGCGCCCCCACTGGGGTTGAAACAAATTGCACTGCAAGATCCAATGCGGCCGTGTTTCTAGCCATGCCCACTGTGGCAGGTGCTTGGAATTGACCTGTGCGCAATGTGTTAGTGCTTTCACTCCTCAAGACCTTTATGCCACAGAAGAAGGCACTATTGAATTCCCGAAACGCGTTTGGCACAATAATGGTTTTTATGTTTGGTTTTAGCAGGTCGCCTGCATGCAAGCTGTCATTAAATTATGTGGGACACTTCCTCTTCCTGTGGCCTGATTCGCTTGGGTTTTCTGTGTTGATGGATTTTAATGGCTGTCTCGGTCGTGAAGACGGCCCACCGCATGTCTGCGTATCCAATCTAGCACCAATCTGGCACCAATCTGATGCTGGAATATAGTGGAAGGAAGACAGAGCTGGCACTATTGCAGGTCTGTGCCACCTCGCTCGCAATGAGATTTGGAAAGCGGAGCAGATGACTGCCAGGACGGGCATCTACCCACTTGGTGAATAACTTTGTCTAATTTTGAGACCTGAATAGCACGCCCACTGGGGTTGAAACAAATCGCACTACAAGATCCATGAGGCCATGTTTCTGGCCACGCCCACTGTGACAGGTGCTTGAAATTGACCTGTGCGCAATGTGTTAGTGCTTTCACTCCTGAAGACCTACATGGCACAGACGAAGGGACTATTGAATTCCCGAAACGCGTTTGGCACACAAATGTTTTTGATGTTTGGTTTTAGCAGGTCGCCTGCATGCAAGCTGTCATTAAATTATGTGCGACACTTTGTCCTTCTGTGGCCTGTTTAGCTTGGGTTTCCTGTGTTGATGGATTTTAACGGCTGTCTCGAACATGAAGACGGCCCATCGCGTGTCTGCGGATCCAATCTGGCACCAATCTGATGCTGGAACATAGTGGAAGGAAGACAGAGCTGGCGCTAATGCAGGTCTGTGCCACCTCGCACGCAATGAAAGTTGGAAAGCGGAGCAGATAACTGTAAGGAGGGGCATCTACCCACTTGGTGAATAACTTTGTCTAATTATGAGAACTGAATAGTGCGCCCACTGGGGTTGAAACAAATTGCACTACAAGATCCAATGCGGCCATGTTTCTGGCCATGCCCACTGTGGCAGGTGCTTGGAATTGACCCGTGAGCAATGTGTTAGAGCTTTCACTCCTCAAGACCTTTATGCCACAGAAGAAGGCACTATTGAATTCCCGAAACGCGTTTGGCACAAGAATGTTTTTCATGTTTGGTTTTAGCAGGCAACCTGTATGCAAGCTGTCATTAAATTATGTGGGACACTTCCTCTTCCTGTGGCCTGATTCGCTTGGGTTTTCTGTGTTGATGGATTTTAATGGCTGTCTCGGTCGTGAAGACGGCCCACCGCATGTCTGCGTATCCAATCTAGCACCAATCTGGCACCAATCTCATGCTGGAATATAGTGGAAGGAAGACAGAGCTGGCACTATTGCAGGTCTCTGCCACCTCGCTCGCAATGAGATTTGGAAAGCGGAGCAGATGACTGCCAGGATGGGCATCTACCCACTCGGTGAATAACTTTGTCTAATTTTGAGAACTGAAGAGCGCGCCCACTGGGGTTAAAACAAATCGCACTACAAGATCAATGAGGCCATGTTTCTGGCCGCGCCCACTGTGACAGGTGCTTGAAATTGACCTGTGCGCAATGTATAGTGCTTTCACTCCTCAAGACCTACCTGGCACAGACGAAGGGACTATTGAGTTCCCGAAACGGGTTTGGCAAACAAATGTTTTTGATGTTTGGTTTTAGCAGGTCGCCTGCATGCAAGCTATCATTAAATTATGTGCGACACTTTGTCCTTCTGTGGCCTGTTTCGCTTGGTTTCCTGTGTTGATGGATTTTAACAGCTGTCTCGAACATGAAGACGGCCCATTGCGTGTCTGCGGATCCAATCTGGCACCAATCTGATCCTGGAACATAGTGGAAGGAAGACAGAGCTGGCGCTAATGCAGGTCTGTGCCACCTCGCTCGCAATGACAGTTGGAAAGCGGAGCAGATAACTGTAAGGACGGGCATCTACCCACTTGGTGAATAACTTTGTCTAATTTTGAGAAATAAATAGCGCCCCCACTGGGGTTGAAACAAACTGCACTGCAAGATCCAATGCGGCCGTGTTTCTGGCCATGCCCACTGTGGCAGGTCCTTGGAATTGACCTGTGCGCAATGTGTTAGTGCTTTCACTCCTCAAGACCTTTATGCCACAGAAGAAGGCACTATTGAATTCCCGAAACGCGTTTGGCACAATAATGGTTTTTATGTTTGGTTTTAGCAGGTCGCCTGCATGCAAGCTGTCATTAAATTATGTGGGACACTTCCTCTTCCTGTGGCCTGATTCGCTTTGGTTTCCTGTGTTGATGGATTTTAATGGCTGTCTCGGTTGTGAAGACGGCCCACCGCTTGTCTGCGTATCCAATCTGGCACCAATCTGTCAACAATCTGATGCTGGAACATAGTGGAAGGAAGACAGAGCTGGCACTATTGCAGGTCTGTGCCACCTCACTCGCAATGACAGTTGGAAAGCGGAGCAGAAGACTGCCAGGACGGGAATCTACCCACTTGGTGAATAACTTTGTCTAATTTTGAGACCTGAATAGCACGCCCACTGGGGTTGAAACAAATCGCACTACAAGATCCATGAGGCCATGTTTCTGGCCACGCCCACTGTGACAGGTGCTTGAAATTGACCTGTGCGCAATGTGTTAGTGCTTTCACTCCTGGAGACCTACATGGCACAGACGAAGGGACTATTGAATTCCCGAAACGCGTTTGGCACACAAATGTTTTTGATGTTTGGTTTTAGCAGGTCACCTGCATGCAAGCTGTCATTAAATTATGTGCGACACTTTGTCCTTCTGTGGCCTGTTTCGCTTGGGTTTCCTGTGTTGATGGATTTTAACGGCTGTCTCGAACATGAAGACGGCCCATCGCGTGTCTGCGGATCCAATCTGGCACCAATCTGATGCTGGAACATAGTGGAAGGAAGACAGAGCTGGCGCTAATGCAGGTCTGTGTGACCTCGCTCGCAATGACAGTTGGAAAGCGGAGCAGATAACTGTAAGGACGGGCATCTACCCACTTGGTGAATAACTTTGTCTAATTATGAGAACTGAATAGTGCGCCCACTGGGGTTGAAACAAATTGCACTACAAGATCCAATGCGGCCATGTTTCTGGCCATGCCCACTGTGGCAGGTGCTTGAAATTGACCCGTGAGCAATGTTCACTCCTCAAGACCTTTATGCCACAGAAGAATGCACTATTGAATTCCTGAAACGCGTTTGGCACAAGAATGTTTTTTATGTTTGGTTTTAGCAGGCCACCTGTATGCAAGCTGTCATTAAATTATGTGGGACACTTCCTCTTCCTGTGGCCTGATTCGCTTGGGTTTTCTGTGTTGATGGATTTTAATGGCTGTCTCGGTCGTGAAGACGGCCCACCGCATGTCTGCGTATCCAATCTAGCACCAATCTGGCACCAATCTGATGCTGGAATATAGTCGAAGGAAGACAGAGCTGGCACTATTGCAGGTCTCTGCCACCTCGCTCGCAATGAGATTTGGAAAGCAGAGCAGATGACTGCCAGGATGGGCATCTACCCACTCGGTGAATAACTTTGTCTAATTTTGAGAACTGAAGAGCGCGCCCACTGGGGTTAAAACAAATCGTACTACAAGATCCATGAGGCCATGTTTCTGGCCGCGCCCACTGTGACAGGTGCTTGAAATTGACCTGTGCGCAATGTATAGTGCTTTCACTCCTCAAGACCTACCTGGCACAGACGAAGGGACTATTGAATTCCCGAAACGGGTTTGGCACACAAATGTTTTTGATGTTTGGTTTTAGCAGGTCGCCTGCATGCAAGCTGTCATTAAATTATGTGCGAGACTTTGTCCTTCTGTGGCCTGTTTCGCTTGGGTTTCCTGTGTTGATGGATTTTAACAGCTGTCTCGAACATGAAGACGGCCCATTGCGTGTCTGCGGATCCAATCTGGCACCAATCTGATGCTGGAACATAGTGGAAGGAAGACAGAGCTGGCGCTAATGCAGGTCTGTGCCACCTCGCTCGCAATGACAGTTGGAAAGCGGAGCAGATAACTGTAAGGACGGGCATCTACCCACTTGGTGAATAACTTTGTCTAATTATGAGAACTAAATAGCGCCCCCACTGGGGTTGAAACAAATTGCACTGCAAGATCCAATGCGGCCGTGTTTCTGGCCATGCCCACTGTGGCAGGTGCTTGGAATTGACCTGTGCGCAATGTGTTAGTGCTTTCACTGCTCAAGACCTTTATGCCACAGAAGAAGGCACTATTGAATTCCCGAAACGCGTTTGGCACAATAATGGTTTTTATGTTTGGTTTTAGCAGGTCGCCTGCATGCAAGCTGTCATTAAATTATGTGGGACACTTCCTCTTCCTGTGGCCTGATTCGCTTGGGTTTTCTGTGTTGATGGATTTTAATGGCTGTCTCGGTCGTGAAGACGGCCCACCGCATGTCTGCGTATCCAATCTAGCACCAATCTGGCACCAATCTGATGCTGGAATATAGTGGAAGGAAGACAGAGCTGGCACTATTGCAGGTCTCTGCCACCTCGCTCGCAATGAGATTTGGAAAGCGGAGCAGATGACTGCCAGGATGGGCATCTACCCACTCAGTGAATAACTTTGTCTAATTTTGAGAACTGAAGAGCGCGCCCACTGGGGTTAAAACAAATCGCACTACAAGATCCATGAGGCCATGTTTCTGGCCGCGCCCACTGTGACAGGTGCTTGAAATTGACCTGTGCGCAATGTATAGTGCTTTCACTCCTCAAGACCTACCTGGCACAGACGAAGGGACTATTGAATTCCCGAAACGGGTTTGGCACACAAATGTTTTTGACGTTTGGTTTTAGCAGGTCGCCTGCATGCAAGCTGTCATTAAATTATGTGGGACACTTCATCCTTCTGTGGCCTGATTCGCTTGGGTTTCCTGTGTTGATGGATTTTAACGGCTGTCTCGAACGTGAAGACAGCCCACCGCGTGTCTGCGGATCCAATCTGGCACCAATCTGATCCTGGAACATAGTGAAAGGAAGACAGAGCTGGCGCTAATGCAGGTTTGTGCCACCTCACTCGCAATGACAGTTGGAAAGCGAAGCAGATAACTGTAAGGACGGGCATCTACCCACTTGGTGAATAACTTTGTCTAATTTTGAGAACTAAATAGCGCCCCCACTGGGGTTGAAACAAATTGCACTGCAAGATCCAATGCGGCCGTGTTTCTGGCCATGCCCACTGTGGCAGGTGCTTGGAATTGACCTGTGCGCAATGTGTTAGTGCTTTCACTCCTCAAGACCTTTATGCCACAGAAGAAGGCACTATTGAATTCCCGAAACGCGTTTGGCACAATAATGGTTTTTATGTTTGGTTTTAGCAGGTCGCCTGCATGCAAGCTGTCATTAAATTATGTGGGACACTTCCTCTTCCTGTGGCCTGATTCGCTTTGGTTTCCTGTGTTGATGGATTTTAATGGCTGTCTCGGTTGTGAAGACGGCCCACCGCTTGTCTGCGTATCCAATCTGGCACCAATCTGTCAACAATCTGATGCTGGAACATAGTGGAAGGAAGACAGAGCTGGCACTATTGCAGGTCTGTGCCACCTCACTCGCAATGACAGTTGGAAAGCGGAGCAGATGACTGCCAGGACGGGCATCTACCCACTTGGTGAATAACTTTGTCTAATTTTGAGACCTGAATAGCACGCCCACTGGGGTTGAAACAAATCGCACTACAAGATCCATGAGGCCATGTTTCTGGCCACGCCCACTGTGACAGGTGCTTGAAATTGACCTGTGCGTAATGTGTTAGTGCTTTCACTCCTGAAGACCTACATGGCACAGACAAAGGGACTATTGAATTCCCGAAACGCGTTTGGCACACAAATGTTTTTGATGTTTGGTTTTAGCAGGTCGCCTGCATGCAAGCTGTCATTAAATTATGTGCGACACTTTGTCCTTCTGTGGCCTGTTTCGCTTGGGTTTCCTGTGTTGATGGATTTTAACGGCTGTCTCGAACATGAAGACGGCCCATCGCATGTCTGCGGATCCAATCTGGCACCAATCTGATGCTGGAACATAGTGGAAGGAAGACAGAGCTGGCGCTAATGCAGGTCTGTGCCACCTCGCTCGCAATGACAGTTGGAAAGCGGAGCAGATAAGTGTAAGGACGGGCATCTACCCACTTGGTGAATAACTTTGTCTAATTATGAGAACTGAATAGTGTGCCCACTGGGGTTGAAACAAATTGCACTACAAGATCCAATGCGGCCATTTTTCTGGCCATGCCCACTGTGGCAGGTGCTTGGAATTGACCCGTGAGCAATGTGTTAGAGCTTTCACTCCTCAAGACCTTTATGCCACAGAAGAAGGCACTATTGAATTCCCGAAACGCGTTTGGCACAAGAATGTTTTTTATGTTTGGTTTTAGCAGGCCACCTGTATGCAAGCTGTCATTAAATTATGTGGGACACTTCCTCTTCCTGTGGCCTGATTCGCTTGGGTTTTCTGTGTTGATGGATTTTAATGGCTGTCTCGGTCGTGAAGACGGCCCACCGCATGTCTGCGTATCCAATCTAGCACCAATCTGGCACCAATCTCATGCTGGAATATAGTGGAAGGAAAACAGAGCTGGCACTATTGCAGGTCTCTGCCACCTCGCTCGCAATGAGATTTGGAAAGCGGAGCAGATGACTGCCAGGATGGGCATCTACCCACTCGGTGAATAACTTTGTCTAATTTTGAGAACTGAAGAGCGCGCCCACTGGGGTTAAAACAAATCGCACTACAAGATCAATGAGGCCATGTTTCTGGCCGCGCCCACTGTGACAGGTGCTTGAAATTGACCTGTGCGCAATGTATAGTGCTTTCACTCCTCAAGACCTACCTGGCACAGACGAAGGTACTATTGAATTCCCGAAACGGGTTTGGCAAACAAATGTTTTTGATGTTTGGTTTTAGCAGGTCGCCTGCATGCAAGCTGTCATTAAATTATGTGCGACACTTTGTCCTTCTGTGGCCTGTTTCGCTTGGGTTTCCTGTGTTGATGGATTTTAACAGCTGTCTCGAACATGAAGACGGCCCATTGCGTGTCTGCGGATCCAATCTGGCACCAATCTGATGCTGGAACATAGTGGAAGGAAGACAGAGCTGGCGCTAATGCAGGTCTGTGCCACCTCGCTCGCAATGACAGTTGGAAAGCGGAGCAGATAACTGCAAGGACGGGCATCTACCCACTTGGTGAATAACTTTGTCTAATTATGAGAACTAAATAGCGCCCCCACTGTGGTTGAAACAAATTGCACTGCAAGATCCAATGCGGCCGTGTTTCTGGCCATGCCCACTGTGGCAGGTGCTTGGAATTGACCTGTGCGCAATGTGTTAGTGCTTTCACTCCTCAAGACCTTTATGCCACAGAAGAAGGCACTATTGAATTCCCGAAACGCGTTTGGCACAGTAATGGTTTTTATGTTTGGTTTTAGCAGGCCACCTGTATGCAAGCTGTCATTAAATTATGTGGGACACTTCCTCTTCCTGTGGCCTGATTCGCTTGGGTTTTCTGTGTTGATGGATTTTAATGGCTGTCTCGGTCGTGAAGACGGCCCACCGCATGTCTGCGTATCCAATCTAGCACCAATCTGGCACCAATCTCATGCTGGAATATAGTGGAAGGAAAACAGAGCTGGCACTATTGCAGATCTCTGCCACCTCGCTCGCAATGAGATTTGGAAAGCGGAGCAGATGACTGCCAGGATGGGCATCTACCCACTCGGTGAATAACTTTGTCTAATTTTGAGAACTGAAGAGCGCGCCCACTGGGGTTAAAACAAATCGCACTACAAGATCAATGAGGCCATGTTTCTGGCCGCGCCCACTGTGACAGGTGCTTGAAATTGACCTGTGCGCAATGTATAGTGCTTTCACTCCTCAAGACCTACCTGGCACAGACGAAGGTACTATTGAATTCCCGAAACGGGTTTGGCAAACAAATGTTTTTGATGTTTGGTTTTAGCAGGTCGCCTGCATGCAAGCTGTCATTAAATTATGTGCGACACTTTGTCCTTCTGTGGCCTGTTTCGCTTGGGTTTCCTGTGTTGATGGATTTTAACAGCTGTCTCGAACATGAAGACGGCCCATTGCGTGTCTGCGGATCCAATCTGGCACCAATCTGATGCTGGAACATAGTGGAAGGAAGACAGAGCTGGCGCTAATGCAGGTCTGTGCCACCTCGCTCGCAATGACAGTTGGAAAGCGGAGCAGATAACTGCAAGGACGGGCATCTACCCACTTGGTGAATAACTTTGTCTAATTATGAGAACTAAATAGCGCCCCCACTGTGGTTGAAACAAATTGCACTGCAAGATCCAATGCGGCCGTGTTTCTGGCCATGCCCACTGTGGCAGGTGCTTGGAATTGACCTGTGCGCAATGTGTTAGTGCTTTCACTCCTCAAGACCTTTATGCCACAGAAGAAGGCACTATTGAATTCCCGAAACGCGTTTGGCACAGTAATGGTTTTTATGTTTGGTTTTAGCAGGTCGCCTGCATGCAAGCTGTCATTAAATTATGTGGGACACTTCCTCTTCCTGTGGCCTGATTCGCTTTGGTTTCCTGTGTTGATGGATTTTAATGGCTGTCTCGGTTGTGAAGACGGCCCACCGCTTGTCTGCGTATCCAATCTGGCACCAATCTGTCAACAATCTGATGCTGGAACATAGTGGAAGGAAGACAGAGCTGGCACTATTGCAGGTCTGTGCCACCTCACTCGCAATGACAGTTGGAAAGCGGTGCCAGGACGGGCATCTACCCACTTGGTGAATAACTTTGTCTAATTTTGAGACCTGAATAGCACGCCCACTGGGGTTGAAACAAATCGCACTACAAGATCCATGAGGCCATGTTTCTGGCCACGCCCACTGTGACAGGTGCTTGAAATTGACCTGTGCGCAATGTGTTAGTGCTTTCACTCCTGGAGACCTACATGGCACAGACGAAGGGACTATTGAATTCCCGAAACGCGTTTGGCACACAAATGTTTTTGATGTTTGGTTTTAGCAGGTCACCTGCATGCAAGCTGTCATTAAATTATGTGCGACACTTTGTCCTTCTGTGGCCTGTTTCGCTTGGGTTTCCTGTGTTGATGGATTTTAACGGCTGTCTCGAACATGAAGACGGCCCATCGCGTGTCTGCGGATCCAATCTGGCACCAATCTGATGCTGGAACATAGTGGAAGGAAGACAGAGCTGGCGCTAATGCAGGTCTGTGCCACCTCGCTCGCAATGACAGTTGGAAAGCGGAGCAGATAACTGTAAGGACGGGCATCTACCCACTTGGTGAATAACTTTGTCTAATTATGAGAACTAAATAGCGCCCCCACTGGGGTTGAAACAAATTGCACTGCAAGATCCAATGCGGCCGTGTTTCTGGCCATGCCCACTGTGGCAGGTGCTTGGAAATGACCTGTGCGCAATGTGTAAGTGCTTTCACTCCTCAAGACCTTTATGCCACAGAAGAAGGCACTATTGAATTCCCGAAACGCGTTTGGCACAATAATGGTTTTTATGTTTGGTTTTAGCAGGTCGCCTGCATGCAAGCTGTCATTAAATTATGTGGGACACTTCCTCTTCCTGTGGCCTGATTCGCTTGGGTTTTCGGTGTTGATGGATTTTAATGGCTGTCTCGGTCGTGAAGACGGCCCACCGCATGTCTGCGTATCCAATCTAGCACCAATCTGGCACCAATCTGATGCTGGAATATAGTGGAAGGAAGACAGAGCTGGCACTATTGCAGGTCTGTGCCACCTCACTCGCAATGACAGTTGGAAAGCGGAGCAGATGACTGCCAGGACGGGCATCTACCCACTTGGTGAATAACTTTGTCTAATTTTGAGACCTGAATAGCACACCCACTGGGGTTGAAACAAATCGCACTACAAGATCCATGAGGCCATGTTTCTGGCCACGCCCACTGTGACAGGTGCTTGAAATTGACCTGTGCGCAATGTGTTAGTGCTTTCACTCCTGAAGACCTACATGGCACAGACGAAGGGACTATTGAATTCCCGAAATGCGTTTGGCACACAAATGTTTTTGATGTTTGGTTTTAGCAGGTCGCCTGCATGCAAGCTGTCATTAAATTATGTGCGACACTTTGTCCTTCTGTGGCCTGTTTCGCTTGGGTTTCCTGTGTTGATGGATTTTAACGGCTGTCTCGAACATGAAGACGGCCCATCGCATGTCTGCGGATCCAATCTGGCACCAATCTGATGCTGGAACATAGTGGAAGGAAGACAGAGCTGGCGCTAATGCAGGTCTGTGCCACCTCGCTCGCAATGACAGTTGGAAAGCGGAGCAGATAACTGTAAGGACGGGCATCTAACCACTTGGTGAATAACTTTGTCTAATTATGAGAACTGAATAGTGCGCCCACTGGGGTTGAAACAAATTGCACTACAAGATCCAATGCGGCCATGTTTCTGGCCATGCCCACTGTGGCAGGTGCTTGGAATTGACCCGTGAGCAATGTGTTAGAGCTTTCACTCCTCAAGACCTTTATGCCACAGAAGAAGGCACTATTGAATTCCCGAAACGCGTTTGGCACAAGAATGTTTTTTATGTTTGGTTTTAGCAGGCCACCTGTATGCAAGCTGTCATTAAATTATGTGGGACACTTCCTCTTCCTGTGGCCTGATTCGCTTGGGTTTTCTGTGTTGATGGATTTTAATGGCTGTCTCGGTCGTGAAGACGGCCCACCGCATGTCTGCGTATCCAATCTAGCACCAATCTGGCACCAATCTCATGCTGGAATATAGTGGAAGGAAGACAGAGCTGGCACTATTGCAGGTCTCTGCCACCTCGCTCGCAATGAGATTTGGAAAGCGGAGCAGATGACTGCCAGGATGGGCATCTACCCACTCGGTGAATAACTTTGTCTAATTTTGAGAACTGAAGAGCGCGCCCACTGGGGTTAAAACAAATTGCACTACAAGATCAATGAGGCCATGTTTCTGGCCGCGCCCACTGTGACAGGTGCTTGAAATTGACCTGTGCGCAATGTATAGTGCTTTCACTCCTCAAGACCTACCTGGCACAGACGAAGGTACTATTGAATTCCCGAAACGGGTTTGGCAAACAAATGTTTTTGATGTTTGGTTTTAGCAGGTCGCCTGCATGCAAGCTGTCATTAAATTATGTGCGACACTTTGTCCTTCTGTGGCCTGTTTCGCTTGGGTTTCCTGTGTTGATGGATTTTAACAGCTGTCTCGAACATGAAGACGGCCCATTGCGTGTCTGCGGATCCAATCTGGCACCAATCTGATGCTGGAACATAGTCGAAGGAAGACAGAGCTGGCGCTAATGCAGGTCTGTGCCACCTCGCTCGCAATGACAGTTGGAAAGCGGAGCAGATAACTGCAAGGACGGGCATCTACCCACTTGGTGAATAACTTTGTCTAATTATGAGAACTAAATAGCGCCCCCACTGTGGTTGAAACAAATTGCACTGCAAGATCCAATGCGGCCGTGTTTCTGGCCATGCCCACTGTGGCAGGTGCTTGGAATTGACCTGTGCGCAATGTGTTAGTGCTTTCACTCCTCAAGACCTTTATGCCACAGAAGAAGGCACTATTGAATTCCCGAAACGCGTTTGGCACAGTAATGGTTTTTATGTTTGGTTTTAGCAGGTCGCCTGCATGCAAGCTGTCATTAAATTATGTGGGACACTTCCTCTTCCTGTGGCCTGATTCGCTTGGGTTTTCTGTGTTGATGGATTTTAATGGCTGTCTCGGTCGTGAAGACGGCCCACCGCATGTCTGCGTATCCAATCTAGCACCAATCTGGCACCAATCTGATGCTGGAATATAGTGGAAGGAAGACAGAGCTGGCACTATTGCAGGTCTCTGCCACCTCGCTTGCAATGAGATTTGGAAAGCGGAGCAGATGACTGCCAGGATGGGCATCTACCCACTCGGTGAATAACTTTGTCTAATTTTGAGAACTGAAGAGCACGCCCACTGGGGTTAAAACAAATCGCACTACAAGATCCATGAGGCCATGTTTCTGGCCGCGCCCACTGTGACAGGTGCTTGAAATTGACCTGTGCGCAATGTATAGTGCTTTTACTCCTCAGGACCTACCTGGCCCAGACAAAGGGACTATTGAATTCCCGAAACGGGTTTGGCACACAAATGTTTTTGACGTTTGGTTTTAGCAGGTCGCCTGCATGCAAGCTGTCATTAAATTATGTGGGACACTTCATCCTTCTGTGGCCTGATTCGCTTGGGTTTCCTGTGTTGATGGATTTTAACGTCTGTCTCGAACGTGAAGACGGCCCACCGCGTGTCTGCGGATCCAATCTGGCACCAATCTGATCCTGGAACATAGTGAAAGGAAGACAGAGCTGGCGCTAATGCAGGTTTGTGCCACCTCACTCGCAATGACAGTTGGAAAGCGGAGCAGATAACTGTAAGGACGGGCATCTACCCACTTGGTGAATAACTTTGTCTAATTTTGAGAACTAAATAGCGCCCCCACTGGGGTTGAAACAAATTGCACTGCAAGATCCAATGCGGCCGTGTTTCTGGCCATGCCCACTGTGGCAGGTGCTTGGAATTGACCTGTGCGCAATGTGTTAGTGCTTTCACTCCTCAAGACCTTTATGCCACAGAAGAAGGCACTATTGAATTCCCGAAACGCGTTTGGCACAATAATGGTTTTTATGTTTGGTTTTAGCAGTTCGCCTGCATGCAAGCTGTCATTAAATTATGTGGGACACTTCCTCTTCCTGTGGCCTGATTCGCTTTGGTTTCCTGTGTTGATGGATTTTAATGGCTGTCTCGTTGTGAAGACGGCCCACCGCGTGTCTGCGTATCCAATCTGGCACCAATCATTCACCAATCTGATGCTGGAACATAGTGGAAGGAAGACAGAGCTGGCACTATTGCAGGTCTGTGCCACCTCACTCGCAATGACAGTTGGAAAGCGGAGCAGATGACTGCCAGGACGGGCATCTACCCACTTGGTGAATAACTTTGTCTAATTTTGAGACCTGAATAGCACGCCCACTGGGGTTGAAACAAATCGCACTACAAGATCCATGAGGCCATGTTTCTGGCCACGCCCACTGTGACAGGTGCTTGAAATAGACCTGTGCGCAATGTGTTAGTGCTTTCACTCCTGAAGACCTACATGGCACAGACGAAGGGACTATTGAATTCCCGAAACGCGTTTGGCACACAAATGTTTTTGATGTTTGGTTTTAGCAGGTCGCCTGCATGCAAGCTGTCATTAAATTATGTGGGACACTTCGTCCTTCTGTGGCCTGATTCGCTTGAGTTTCCTGTGTTGATGGATTTTAACGGCTGTCTCGAACGTGAAGACGGCCCACAGCGTGTCTGCAGATCCAATCTGGCACCAATCTGAAGCTGGAACATAGTGGAAGGAAGACAGAGCTGGCGCTAATGCAGGTCTGTACAACCTCGCTCGCAATGACAGTTGGAAAGCGGAGCAGATAACTGTAAGGACGGGCATCTACCCACTTGGTGAATAACTTTGTCTAATTTTGAGAACTAAATAGCGCGCCCACTGGGGTTGAAACAAATTGCACTGCAAGATCCAATGCGGCCGTGTTTCTGGCCATGCCCACTGTGGCAGGTGCTTGAAATTGACCTGTGCGCAATGTGTTAGTGCTTTCACTCCTCAAGACCTTTATGCCACAGAAGAAGGCACTATTGAATTCCCGAAACGCGTTTGGCACAAGAATGTTTTTTATGTTTGGTTTTAGCAGGTCACCTGCATGCAAGCTGTCATTAAAGTATGTGGGACACTTCCTCTTCCTGTGGCCTGATTCGCTTGGGTTTCCTGTGTTGATGGATTTTAACGGCTGTCTCGGTTGTGAAGACGGCCCACCGCGTGTCTGCGGATCCAATCTGGCACCAATCTGATGCTGGAACATAGTGGAAGGAAGACAGAGCTGGCGCTATTGCAGGTCAGTGCCACCTCACTCGCAAGGACAGTTGGAAAGAGGAGCAGATGAGTGCCTGTCATTAAATTATGTGGGACACTTCGTCTTGACTGACTTGATTGGGTTTCCTGTGTTGATGGATATATATATGGATATATATATATATATATATATATATATATATATATATATATATATATATATATATATATATATATATATATATATATATATATATATATATATATATATATATATATATATATATATATATATATATATATATATATATATATATATATATATATATATATATATATATATATATATATATATATATATATATATATATATATATATATATAGATATATATATATTACCTACTGGCTATCGCCAGTAGGTATATATAGTTAGGATTATTTGTCTATGGAACTTTTGAAAATTCTATGTCTAATAACTTTGGCGTTTGTGGACGGAATCGGCTGAAATTTTCAGGAAAATGGCACATTTCGTTTCTGAGCAGCCCCCGAAAATCTGGGGGGGTTTCGTCAAGGGGGGGCCGAGAAAAAAGGGGGGTCCCAAAACGCGTTTTTCCCATGTTAATTTCCATAGGGCCTTTGGCCTCACTTTTAGCTCGAACGGCTGAATGGATTTGCACGAAACTTGGCAAAATTGTAGGGACTGTTAGCCTGATGTGCCTTTGCTAGGTCTCAATATATGTGCTCCAGTGGATTTTGAGAAATTAACGTTCAAAACAAGATATATATCTGTAACAGCGCTCCGGGCTGCGCTCCGGTCCGCTTACTTTTCGCGAAACTGAACTTTGCGCGCAGAAAGCTGATTGGCTCTCCGGTGTCTGTCAACATTCTAAACAGTCCGGAGCGGCCGCCATCTTATCTCTCGGTAGGATCGAGAGAGAAGAAGAGGTGAAAAACGAAGGGGGAATTTAATGAAAGGGGGCAAGGTATACCTCTCTTGACCCCCTAGGAATGATGTTGGGGTTATTAAAGGGTCCCGTGGGGAAAATAAAAAAATATATATTTTTCACGGTAGAAGCGCTTCCCGGGCCGCGAACTGGGCCGCAAACTGGTAGCGAAACGGGAATTCGCCATTTTGTGTTTCGTTTTAATTAAATTACTAGGTATAAGGGGGTGCGGGAGACGTATCCTGACCCCTTATGTTTTCTGAGGGTGGCTGAGGAGGCTCATATATGTTGATACATGTCTTCCAGCGGCTGTGCGTGAGCTTTTTTTTTTTTTTTTGCTGCGTGACGTCTGTTAACGTTCGATTCGATGGAAATCAGGAAGTGTTGACCACCATTTTGTCACAGCGAGTAAATATTTTGTTATAAATGAATCCTTATTGATAAAGATTGTCTGCGCCATCTTGCCTTTTTGTCCAATGCCACAATTTTGTCGTGCATGGCAGCCATTTTAGATGCCTTGACCAGACCCACTCTCTGCACGCTGTCGATTCTCAGCACGGCTCCCCACCCTCGCAAGCATCTCCCCCACGCACTGGTCACCCCCGCTCTCTCTCTCATGCATGGGCCATATACTTCTCCCCATCTGCGCTGCTCTTCCCTGAGAATCACACCCTGTGCCCGCCCGACACCTCCCTTTCACCCTATTCACTACCGCACCCTCTGACACTCCTCTTCCTCTGTGTCCGATTGTCCAGGCCGGACCCAGGCTATCACCTAGCCCTGCGGATGTAGTTTATGGCCCCAGCTGTAGAGAATCCAGACATACCAACCCTCCCGATTCAGGCGTGAGACTACTGATTTCAGTGCTAGTCTCCCGCCTCCCGATTTCTGCAATCAAAAACCCGGGGGCATATTACCAACAACTAGCGATAATTTTTGTCTCTAACTTGTTTAGAGACAAAAATTATCGCCGCACATCGGCGATTTTTATCGCAGATAAACCTTGCTATTAGCAAGGTTTATCGCAAATGCGATAAAAAACGGCCGCAATGCCTGAATATCGCTGAAAAGTCAGCGATATTCATGCATTATCGAGCAAATGCTCTTAGCCATGTTATCCACCTCCCATTGGATAACATGGCTAAGAACTGCTCAGGTCAGGTGTTAGCTTTTGGAGATATTCGCGCTTAGCGCGAATATCTCCAAAAGTTGGTAATAGGAGATAGCGATGTTAGGGACTGTTTCCAGTCGGTAACATCTTGGCACGCCCACTTTGCATGTCATTAGTGATAAATATCACTGACATGCAAAGCGGGGCCCAAGATGGTCGCTATCTCCTTTTAGCTGTCACTAACTGGTGTTAGCGACAGCTTGGTAATAGGGAGATAATTTTATCTCCGCTTTCTTGGCTTTTAAAGCCAAAAGTAAAATGAACCAATGAAAAGTTTTATAAACAAGTCACATGACCTGTTATGCGGCATAGGGCTACAAAAAGCGTAGAAAATCCGTTGGCATGTGAGGCGGCGTCAGTAGCGGACCGATGTGCGAATAGGCCGAAGGCAGCACAACGCGCCGAGATCCGGATGGCACCGAGTTAGTGTCCAGCAAGTTGCTGCACTGGTGTGGCTATCCTACAATGCTTCGCCGAAAGTCGGCGTGGGGCGCCCCGTTGGCCTGTGAGGTCGCGTCAGTCAGTGGGGGCTGTGCGTCTCCCCCAAGATGGAGGCTCCTCGGCTGCAGTGCGGCGCCCCTTAGCGTTTCACTCGCCGTCCAACTGAGTTGCGTCCGCACTTGCAGCTACAGTAGGCCAAAGGCAGCACAACGCTCCGAGATCCGGATGGCACCGAGGTGGTGTCATCCTACAATGCTGCGCCGAAAGACGGCATGTCCAGCTGAGTTGCGGTCACTCTTGCGGTACAGTGACTCGAACGCGCCGAGATCCGGATGGCACCGAGGTGGTGTCCAGCAAGTTGCCACACTGGTGTGGCCATCCTACAATGCTGCGCCGAAAGACGGCGTGTCCAGCTGAGTTCCGGTCACTCTTGCGGTACAGTGACTCGAACGCGCCGAGATCCGGATGGCACCGAGGTGGTGTCCAGCAAGTTGCCGCACTGGTGTGGCCATCCTACAATGCTGCGCCGAAAGTCGGCGTGGGGTGCCCTGTTGGCTTATGAGGTGATGTCAATAGTGGACCGATGTGTGAATAGGTCGGAACCAGCACAAGGCGCCAAGATCCGAATGGCAAGTCCTGGATGTTCAGTGCCATAGTTGAGAGTTCTGAGCAGTGCTTGTAAGACTGTCTGAAGCTTATTTGCACCTGCTGCAGCTTCACTATTGCCCTGGTGTGGCCAAAGGTCGCACATGACATAGGCGGCCGGCTCCCGAGGTCCGACGGAACTTTTTTCCTTTTCCTTTTTGCTTCTTGTCCCACAATCCGTTTCATCTGAAGACATGACCAGGTCCCTGAATGTGTGCAGGGGGACGTTATTGATTGAATCAAAATGGCGGCTTGACACAAAGCTGACTCAAGCGTTGCTGTTGATGCTATACAGACAAAAATTGGTTTTCAGTTTGTACATTCTTCAGGATTTTTTTTTCCATCCAAGGCTGATTGAGAGTTTGTAGAAAAATGGCTTCAGATTTTCCACATACTACTCTTCAACATTCTTCCTAAATGTAACAATGTGAGACTCACTAGGAGAACGGCTGTTTATGTTTCCTTTCAAAATGCTGCCAACAATATTTTCTGAATGGAAGACACCATCTTGTAGCATAAAGGGCCGAAAGGGGTTCTGGTCTGGCCGATGGTTGGTGGAGACATTTTGACTATAACTTGGACCTGCCCGGCCTCGCCCAAAATGGCGCCGGTATAAATGGGACTCGTAACTCATTGTTGTGTACTGGTTGAACAACCTTGATATCACGAGATATGAATGCAGTTTTGATGCTCATGGCGGGCGGGGATGAGAATTGATTGAATATTTCGACATCCCTATTGATATTAAGTTCTGATGTGTTATTGATTACTGTACTATTGAAAGTTCGAATTAACGTCACCCATGGTACTTGCACGCAAATGTATATCTAGATAACTTTTTTGTAAGTGGCCCTGTCGTATTTTAATTACAAAATGTACGTCCACCGATTCCGCAACTGTTATACACCTTAGTTCTTGCAACCTAATGGCTCGTTCGTTACGTTCCTCTATAATGTAAATGTCTCCTCATCATATACGATTTCAGTTTGCTCCGTGGCCGGCCCACGTGGTTATAGGCCCGTATTTGTATACTGACATTTTCACAATAAAGGTTTTTAAAACAAAACATGGTAGTAGTATTTACATTGGTAAAGTTTTTACTTTTAGTCACTGTTTTCGAATCAGTAAAAGGCAAGTGAAATAAAGCAGTCCAATTACATGACGGATAAAAGGTATAATATGTAGGAACGCAGTAAAGATAAATGGTCAAGGGCAGTTGTGTTTTCCACTCCTGCAACATAAAGTGATCGATAAGAATCTGATAATCAGGCGTATCGGCGACTAAGACAGCAGGCCGAGTCTCTTTTACTTAACGGCTCCGTCATGGAACGAAGAAACGCCCTTTTTCTCGAAAAAGGAATATATTTTACTTGCAGGACAGTTGTAAATTTTCGGGGAAAGTACATTAGCCTGGAATATTATAACATATATGTTTTTTAAAAAAAAGTTCGAAATCAATAAAAAGTGTATTTTTTAGGTCATATGACCAAGCTTTTCATTATTAAAATAACAAAAGTAAAATGAACCAATAAAAAGTTTTATTAACAAGTCACATGACCTGTTATGCTCACGTTACGCGCTGCGCGCCGCGCCCCGGATCACTTCCGGGTGCGCTAACGCGGCGTGTCATATAACGCATTACGCGACAACGTAGGTCAAGAATATAGTCAAAATGTCTCCACCAACCAGCGTTCGGAACATAACCCCTTTCAGCAGTCCAAAAAGTTCTGTAAAATGACAACAGAGGGGACAGGCAACAAGAACCATCAGTCAAAGAGGGGAGGGCAAGTTCTTCTCTACCGGGTCATGTTGGGGCGCTACCGGAACTGATCGAATTGGTAGTCTACAGTGTTTCTGGATGTTTCAGACTAAAGCTGGTGTCAGCATGAGAGCACTACAATCTCGTAGGTCCGTCGTGGCCATTCCACGAGCAAACATGGCAGCCGCTCCCCACCAGAAGCCTGCGGGAGTCGGGGCCCCCAAGACTTTTGTAGAATCTTCACGGCTGAGGGGACGCTTTCGAGAATGGGACCCAAGCCCTAATAGGGAAGCGTCCGAGTTCCAAGGTGTCCCAGGGCCATTTTAGTGGACCACGCCCAAATCTGAAGAGCCGGCCGCCATTTTGAGAGTCCTGTGGCAGTCGCTTATCGTTGCATCGCAAGAGCGGGAGCAACTCAACTACATGGTGAGCGAGACGCTGTAGTTGCAAGAGCGGGCGGTAAACAGCTGAATGGCGGAAGAGGCACAGTGTAGCAAAAGCGGGCGGAATGGCAACTAAAACGGTAAAGGGGCGCCCCACTACAGCGTGTCTTCAGGTCAAACGGATTGTGGGACAAGGTCCAGAATAGAAGAGTCATCAAAAGGCAAAAAGTTCCGCCGGACCCCGGGAGCCATCCGCCTATGTTGGGGGCGATCTCAGGCTACACCGGTGCTATAAGACTTGGGGAGGGGGTCGGAGCTAAGCGTCTTCTCTGAGTCCATGGCCATCACACCGCCCCTCGGGGGCCTCCGTCAAGCGGTTTAGGAAGGTAACATATCACATTGTTTTCAAATGCAGTCAGGTCCACAAACGACACTCACTTATTTTGAGAATAGTGAAGCTGCAGTAGGTGGAAATAAGCTTCAGACAGTGTTACAAGCGCTGCTCAGAACTCTGAACTATGGCACCCAACATCCAGAACTTATGCCATTTGAGAATGGCAGTGACATTGAAGCAACTCAGGGACCAAAACCATTAACATACTTTCACGTATGAAAATCTTACTTGGGGAGGGGGCGCCACCACACCGTATGTTGAAAATCTGAAGCCATCGTTCTACAAAGTCAACCAACCTTGGATGGAAAAATCTAGAAAAATGTACAAACTGAAAACCAGTTTTGGTCTGCATAGCATCAGTAGCAACGCTTGCTATCAGAGTGCATGAGTTTCATGCTCGATCGATTGAGCTAGCCGGATCGGGCAATAAAAAGTATAAAATAGTTATGTAAATAGTTATTTAATGAAATGTTTTACCCTGTTTCTTTGCTGGTGTGTTGTCTGTATTTTTAATATTTGCATAGGGTTTGTCGTTATTTTGGGCGGGGTGGGTGACGGAGCCGAGCTGTCTTGCAGCCCTCATGGTGTGGAGCTCAGTTCATCTCACTATTTTCGTATTTCTCATGAAGGGTTGTTCCTAATATTTCTATTTAGCGAGGTCAAAAAGAGATCCAATTAGTGGCCTACTGATTTTGCTCGATTACTTTTATTTTTTTACACGATTTTTCACGATTTTTCACTATCTGCAAAGACTAAACAGAGTATTGCGACTTTGTGCTTGTTTGTAAATAGAGAATGAACCAAAGAGAATCAATTGTAAAACAGTAAATGCTTGGATAACAATCAATCAAATGGAGAGACAAGCAGGCACGACGGATTACAACGGGGGTAAAGGCCTGCGTTAACTACTCTTCACTATCTGCAAAGAGAGAGTACTACTAAGAGAAAAGAGGGGAGGGGGCAGCGTTCAAAGCACATCAGCGTGCATAAACACGAAAACGTTTTTACCTATCACGTACTTGACATTTTACAGCTTTTGATATTTGCTATTAAAAAACCAATGAAATTCACTGAAAAACCATAGGTTATAGGCCATATATAGTTAGGAATTTGCATTTACAAAACCTTGAAAATTCAATGAAAAAACCATTGGTTATAGAACATATATAGTTAGGAATATGCATTTACAAAACCTTATTTTACTCGCATAAAACCATTGAAATTCCATATATAGTTAGATGCGCTAACTATATATCGCGCACCCGCAATCCACTGCTGATGATGTCACATATTACATCATTCATGACATGGTCAGTGACATCACTGATGACATCACTGATGACATCTCAAATGACATCACTGATGACAACATCCAGTGACTGTATGTTTCTGTAAAGTTAAAATATGTCTTACATATTGAAGAATGAGTGGATGTATAAATGTCTGAATGAAGGATTTGGTAGGTGCATGACTGATTGTATGAGGGAGTGATTAAATGTTTCTCACTGAGTGCATGAGTTAGTGATTAAACTGTATTAATTTGTGCATCATTATATCTGTTGTTCTGTAAACTGCTGCATGTGTTGATCAGTAGCTATATGAGTAACTATATGGGTTATTGATTGGTTGCCCAAGTATTTGTATGGGAGACTGAGTATGTGTGTGAGTGGCTGGGAGGTGTGTGACTCTGTGCATAGATGTGTGAACAGCTGATTCACTAGATGTATGGGTTCAAAATTGCATGTGGAAACAGCTGTATGGGTGGTTGACTGTGTGCATGAGTGTATTGGTGAGTGAATGGATATCTCAGTGCTACATGTCAAAGTAAGTACATATGTAAAACACAGTACATGTGAGAGTTGACATATATAAATAACTGTATAAGAGCTAGTGAATGTGTCAGTGGTTGCATGGATCATTGACAACTTGTATCAGTGATTGTATAGGAGAGAAAATATGTGTTAGTATATGTTTGAATAAGTAAAGTTTGTATAACTGTATAGTTGAGGAAATGGAGGTGTGATTGATTGTTTGCATGACTGACTAGTTGTGTGAGTAACTCCATGAATGAGTGACAGTCTGTGAGTGTCTGTTTACACTGATTGTATCTAAGGTTATATTAGAGTCTGAAGAGGTTCATCGTATTATCACATGAATGATATCATCAGTGATGTCATTTGATATGTCATCAGTGATGTCATCAGTGATGTCATTTGAGATGTCATCAGTGATGTCATCAGTGATGTCACTGACCATGTCATGAATGATGTAATATGTGACATCATCAGCAGTGGATTGCGGGTGCACGATATATAGTTAGCGCATCTAACTATATATGGAATTTCAATGGTTTTATGCGAGTAAAATAAGGTTTTGTAAATGCAAATTCCTAACTATATATGTTCTATAACCAATGGTTTTTTCATTGAATATATATATATATGAGAAATGTTTGAATTTCTCATGAACTGCTGAACCGATCTACACCATTTAACGAAAACAGTGCTTTCTGAACCAAGAGCTAAAATGTTGCCAAATTTGGTGTAGTTCTGTTCCGCAGTTCGGGCTGTAGATGTGTCTAAAGTTTCCCATTGAAATTAACATGGAGAAAACGTGTTTTGGTCATCCCCTTTTTCTCAGACCCCCGCTTAACGAATTTCCCTGAAACTTTCAACACAGCAGGTGAACCAAAAAGTGTTGTGAAAAGTTGCTGTGGATTGGTCAAGAGGCGTCCAAGTTATTTGCAAATGAAAAAATGCTCTTTGAATAGAAACAAGGTCCTAACGGTCGCCAGTAGGTAATAAATATATACATATAATTACTGATGAAAATGTTATCAATTGCTATATTTAAATATTTCTTTTTAATAGCAGCAACTAGTTTCATTTAGAAGACCCAAGCAATTTACAAAAATTATCCCTTGTTGAATTTGGAATTGAGTCTAGTATTCAGAAATGTATAGCTTTCTGGGTTCACCCATGAGTATGTCACCTGTTTCCACCCAAAACTGCAGTAGGGGGGAAACTGAAAAAAATAGGAAAAGTCTACTTAAGAAACTACAAAAACTGTGGTAAAAAAAAAAATGCTATCTGGTTCAAGTCTTCTTGTACCAAACAGCTGGGAAGATAGTGATTTTACCACTTTAAAATACCCATGGTTCAGAGAAAAAGGTCTCCCATTTGGCATGGATACCTTTTGTGAAAAAAAGGTATGACAGCATAAGTGTGAAGTGATCAAACATAACAATGGGACTCAACACTTGGTGTGGAAAAGCCTGTGCAGGTAAGGGGTTAATGAGTCAGGCGTATAGTGCAGGAACAGAAAATGATAAACGATGGTCCTGTGCCCTTTGGTTTTGTTTCACTTCCATTGAGAGGAATCGGTACAAGTTATTCGTTATTGCTGATGCGACGGATTTTTCTGTACCTAATTATCATTGTATGTTTGTTATACAGGATTCTCCACTAGTAATATGTGAAACCAATATAATCAATAGTAATTCATATCCATATAATTGTTAAGTCTGAATTTGTATATTAGAATGAAAAAGATGCAAAATATAACACAGTACAAAGCATAAAATATAAAATAGATAGGTTCTATAAAGGAACTTCCCTTATCTAAATAAATCTTCAAAAGTGGCAAGGAGAATGTCAAAGAGAAATGTATTAGCATCAGAATAAGCAAATGAGGGGAGTATTGGGCATTCACGCATGAAGCTCAGCGCCTGGATGGTGGAAATCAGCAGAGTTGGGAAAAATCTCTCACCAACGTCAGGGCATGATCTGCTACACCATTCTAAGAAACACACAGTTAATAGACAGTGGTTCTGGAAACCGAGTCCCACCTACTTCCTCTGGATGGTCCAGTCGGAAGACGAGATTCTCTGGAAGCTGGTAGACTCCTCAAGTTCCCCGCCTTGAACAAAAAATGTACAGATGTGCAACCTTGAAATTTGCAACAGGAACCTTTGCTTGATACAGGAGGCTATTTCCTATCTCTACATGCTACATGTCCACGGACAGAATGTAATTAGGCAAGCACAATCTAGCCATTCTCTACAATTAAAATTTACTATAGTCTTACTAAAGATTACACTTCAATAAGGCACCTGCAGAGGAAAGAGAAATAAGAAACATACAAAGCATTTATAAAAAGAAAATCGAATAATTGAGGCGTAAGCACGATTCACGCCATCCACAAGAGAAAAAGATGGCAACCTACGAATACAGCTAGCATGAAAGAATACATTGATTATAATACAGATATAGATGTGGTTCAAACTACCTGCAAATGCAGCCACCTACTGTTAACCAATGAATACAATGAACACCGATTAAAATTTGTATGTCAAAATAAGTAAATATTATACATAAAAAGCTACATTTTTCTGCACTACTGTCAATGCAAAAGATTAGCCTCCTGGTGTGGTTCAAATATTAACAGCTGAATGTGACAAACAATATACTTATAAAACGTGTGTTATTATATCACACAATGTATGTATCTGTGCACAGTGTAACACACCTAAGATGTACTAAATTTCTTTATGCTTCACATAGGTCCCGTCCATTGCAAATTCAGTAAGTGATTCGCCACAGCCGAATAACTGCAGCGTTCTGAGCACATTTCTCTGCCCATTTTAATGCCATCCATTTTTCCACTGCTTTCAAAAAAGTTCAAAGAAAGCCATTTATGTCGTTTCGCAGAAAACCGATTTCCAGAATGCCCCTTTCTATTATGTTTCTGCCAAAACTACTATAAAACCAATGCATTACAGCAAACTACTTCAAGTTAACACATTGATCTATTTTTACAAACAAAACAAACAACTGTACTAAGCAGTATTGGTTGTTTTTCCATAAATCCTCGCATTCCATTTCCTCACACGTCTACTAAAGTCTTACACTGTGCAATAAAGGCGCTCACATCTCAAAATGTATTTTTAAAAAGCAATAATGCCTGTACAGAAATAAAATAAATGTGCCTCTTAAGGGGACAGTGGAATAAACTACTTCTATTTTCATCTAGAGGAAGTATTTTTTCTTTTCAATTTGACATCTGTGACTGACCCTTTAATGAGTATATTTCTTTTAAGTAGACCTTTATGGAAGTCTACTTTTGTTTTCTAATAGATATATATATTTTAAGATTAATTTCTACAACATATATGCAGTAGTGCACCAAGTTCCGCGTGGGCCCTAATGCGAAAAAGGAAAGTTTGGGTAGTAAAATACAACCATAGTTGGGGTACAGTGGCTCATGGGGTTCCGTACCTCAGTGTTTGTGCATCAGCTGCACTATTATTAGCTATATAAATGCATATGTAACTTTCTCGCCTATAGAAGATATAAAAAATGTACACTGTGACAGACACACAAGGAAGCAGCGTTGGATTCTTGGAGACTCTGCCTATAGTAAATCACAACAGTAATCAATGGCGCAGCTCAGTTATTGTAAAAAAAGTATTTCACATTACTTCCCATAGAATATTCGGACTTGCAACAATCGGAACCTTAGTGGCCAGAATATAATCATATCGAGCATGCGAAAAAATGAATATACAGTTTTCCAAGATAGTTCTAACTTGTGTGTTTTGGCTAAATTCCCGCTTTTTGAAATGCATACACAATTGCAGGATTACTCCTGGGCAGCTGCAACTGTTACGGTTTTAGAGGTGTACTCAAATTCTTAAGTATTGGCATCTGCATAAATGCATTTTTTGTACATTTTTACACGTATAAATGCCTACGAAACGTGTGGTTCCAAATTGGAACTTCCAATGCGTGATTTGTGATTTATGAAGCCAGCAAAAAGTAGCAGTCACGCTGACGACATGGCGTTAAATGTTAGTAGCCAAGTGTAGCAATTGCTGATCCTGGGATGCTCTTTGACAGTCCTGGTACTTCACTTGCCATCTTTAGTTTCTGTGGTCATGAAATAATCCGCAAGAGGAAGTAAACTAGGCTGTATTAACCCTTTTCTACTTCCAGTTCCTTTCCTTTACCCTGACATCTTAATCAGAAAATGGAAGCTGGTGACATTTTTGTTTTGTTAAGTTAATAGTTGTTTTTATTTATCTGCATATATATGTTATTATATTGCAATACTTTAGATTGGTCCATTATAACGTACCTGCAGCCGCAGTTCCTCCATGAATTAGGGTCATGTCTCAATTGGGCACAATGGTAGAAGTTGTTTCTTAGAATTCCAATTTTCTATTTTCTTACCTGTATGTTCTTTTTCATTTGATGAAGTGATGCAAACCCATATTAAGTTAAAAATCACTGTCATGTTGTTATCCGTAACTGAAAATAGTCAGACTAGTTGAGATTTTAATCAATGTTTGAACGTGTGGAGCTGTTCAATATCTATCTTACTCAGGGATATTTCCTTATGTCACTTTGTTTCACATTTTCGGATATTATTCTGTAGATTCAGGCCAGCCTAGGTTTATGAAACCTGTTCCCCGGAAATCAGGGAGTAGTAGCAAAGTTATGTGGTGAAGATTTACAGTAAGCGTAGGCAGCCCATGAAGTTGGTGGTTAGGCCAATATATTTTACATTTCCATATTTTATTTTAACATCAACAGTAGGCTGCAAAGCTAGAGAAGT
Source organism: Lissotriton vulgaris (assembly GCF_964263255.1). Taxonomy (NCBI): domain Eukaryota; kingdom Metazoa; phylum Chordata; class Amphibia; order Caudata; family Salamandridae; genus Lissotriton; species Lissotriton vulgaris. Next base: position 66,920 of record NW_028252057.1, on the reverse strand, counting down.
ATGTCCGTCTCAAATAAAGACCTAGGCGGTATAGTGGAAGGGGAGTAGCTTCCAGCAAATGCATTGGCACCATGAGCTAGAGATCTGAGAGGCACCAAAAAAACCTTATTATTGCTGTATTCCACAGCTCAAACAGTGGTAAGTGGGTCCATTTCATCCCTTGCACTAGGGCCCATGATACATGGCTACAGCATTGTATGCTCGCCCTGTTCTCACTTTTTCTTTTCCAGAAACACACATCCTGCAAATTGCACAAAGGGAGCGTCTTGCAACTGAAAACAGTCACTCAAACAATCAATCAGATATTTGTACAGCGCACTAATTACCCGTGAGGGTCTTAAGGCGCTGAGAGAGGGGGGACGGGGAGGGGGTACGGCTACAGCTCGAACAGCCAGGTTTTGAGAAGTCTCCTGAAGGTCAGCAGGTCTTGGATCTGTCGCAGCTGTGCGGGTAGGGTGCTCCATATCTTGGCGGCGAGGTAGGAGAAGGATCTGCTGCCGGTGGAGGTCCTGTGGATGCATGGGATGGTGGCAACTGCAAGATCGGCGGAGCACACCTGGTAATTCGGGATGTAGAAGGTGAGACGTTTGTTGAGGTAAGCTGGTCCGGCGTTGAGGAGTGCTTTGTGAGCGTGGGTGAGGAGCCTGAAGTTGATCCTCTTGTTGACTGGGAGCCAGTGCAGGTCTTTCAGGTGGGCGGTGATGTGGGTGTGGTGGGGTATATCATGGATGAGGTGTGCGGAGGCGTTCTGTATGCGTTGGAGTCTTTTCTGGAGTTTGGCTGTGGTTCCTGCATATAGGGAGTTGCAGGAGTCCAGCCTGCTGCTAGCGAGGGCCTGGGTGACCGTCTTTCTGGTTCCGGTGGGGATCCATCTGTAGATCTTGCGGAGCATGCAGAGGGTGTTGAAGCAGGAGGAGGAGACAGCATTGACTTGTTGGGTCATTTGGAGTGATGAGCCCAGGATGAACCCCAGGTTGCGTGCATGGTTGGTGGGTGTGGATGCAACTCCCAGGGTGGAGTCGTCCCAGGCGGAGGGGGTGGTACCTAGAATGAAGACCGCTGTCTTGTCTGAGTTAAATTTCAGGCGGTTGTCTGCATCCAGTTGGCAACGGCCTTCATTCCTTCTTGGAGGTTGGTTTTGGCGGCAGGTTTCTTGGTGAGTGAGAGGATCAGCTGAGGGTCGTCAGCGTAGGAGACAATGTTGAGGTTGTCCGAGCGGACAATGTTGGCGAGCGATGCCATGTAGACGTTGAAAAGGGTAGGGCTGAGGGATGATCCTTGGGGCACTCCGCAGATGATCGTGGTGGCTTCAGAGTGGAATGGGGAGGCAAACCCTCTGGGTTCTGTTGGTGAGGAAGGAGGTGGTCCAGTCCAGGGCTTTGTCGCGTATTCCTGCGTCATGTAGGTGTGTGCGTAGGGTGTAATGGCAGACGGTGTCGAAGGTGGCTGAGAGGTCCAGGAGGATGGGGGCCGCAGTTTTGCCAGTAGGGTTCTGAGTCGGCTGTGGCAGCAATGAGGGTGGTTTTGGTGCTGTGATTGCTGCGGAATTCAGATTAGGACTGGTCCAGGATGTTGTTCTCCTCAAGGACATGGGTTTGTTGCCTGTTGACAATCTTTTCAATGTCTTTTGCCGGGAACGGAGGCAGGAATTTGGGCCAGAAGTTCTTGAGCTCCTTTGGGTCTGCTGTAGGTTTTTTGAGTAGAGTGTTGATCTCAGCATGCTTCCAGCTATCCGGGAAGGTGGTGGTCTGGAAGGAGCTGTTGATGATCTTCCGGAGTTGGGGTGCAATGATGCTATTGGCTTTGTTGAAGTTCTGGTGAGGGCAGGGGTCGGATGGTGAGCCGGAGTGGATGGTGTTCATGGTCCTGATGGTAATGTTGTTGTTGACATGGGTCCAGGAGAACAGGCTGTTGGTGAGGCTGGGGGTGGTGAGTTTCTGGTATTGGCATTTGTAGGGAAGGTCTGGGCATTGAAGCTGTTGTGGATGTCTGCAATCTTGCAGTAATTGAAGGTGGCTAGGAAGTCGCATAGGTCTTGCGATGGTGGGTTGTCGTTGCGTGGGAGCTGGGTTTGGAGAGTTCCTTCACGATGTTGAAGAGCGCTTTGCTGTTGTATGCATTGTTGTTGATGCATTCCTTGAAGGAGGTCCTTTTAGTGGCTCGGGTAAGTTGGTGATGCTTGCGGCTTGCGTTATTCAGGGCTGCGTAGTTGTCTGGGGTCTGTTCATGGCGCTACTTTTTCTGGAGTCATCAGCAAGTCTGCTTCGACTCCTGGAGGTCAGTGGTGAACCAACTAGCCTTTTTTTCGATGATTCTGTTTGAAGGTTTTTTGGTCAGGGCGAGTGTGTTGGCGCAGTCGTCGATCCATTGCCTGAGGTTGCAGGCAGCTGTCTCAGTGTCGGGGGAGTCTGTTGGTGGGTCTCGGGCGAGGGTGGTGATGAGCTGGTCTTTGGTGACCTTGATCAAGATGAGGTAGGGGGTCCGTTGCCGGTGGTGGTGCAAGGTGAGTTTCTCGAAGGTGAAGTGGACGCAATGATGGTCGGCCCAGTGGAGTTCAGTGGTGTGGCTGAAGACGACCTGGTTGCTGGTGGAGAGGATGGGGTTAAGCGTGTGTCCGGTGGTGTGGGTCGTGACGAGCGGTTTGAGTTTGAGGTTGTCGAGAAGAGTGACAGAGTTGCTATCATCAGCATTCTTGAGGTGGAAATTCAGATCACTGAGAAGGAGGAAGTCTGTGGAGGCAAGAGCGTGTATGCTGATGATGTCGAGATGGCATTGATGAACTGTGGCCAGGGTCCGGATGGTCTGTAAACAAGTGTTCCTCTGAGGCTGATGTTGAGGTCTGTGCGGATCTGGAAGTGCAGGTGTTCAGCGGTGCTGGAGGTGTCTGCTGTGCTGGTCAAGACTCTGAGAGTGTTTCTATAGACCATGGCGATTACTACTCCTGGTTTGTTGGTGCGGTCCCTTCTGGTGATATTGTAGCAATCTGGGATGGCTATGGCGATGTCAGGCACCGAGGAGGGGTTCATCCATGTCTCTGTTAGGAAGACGACGTCGGGGGAGACTAAGTCGAGTAGGTCCCAGAGTTTTATGACGTGCTTATGGACGGAGCGGGTGTTGAGTAGTATGCATCCGAGGCAGTAGTGTTCTGCTCTGACGAGTGGGGTAGGGTGTGCTGGTGTTCAGCGGCTGGTGAAGCTGCAGCTGTGGCAGGTGAAGAGTCCATGGGTGAGTCTCGGGCTAGCTTGTAAGCAGTTCGAAGATTGGCTGATGTTGAGTTAGCGGAGGGGGTTGGTGTCGTAGCTGAGACGGGTGATGTGTGGTCATGGGGGCTAGGGGGTCTGGCGCTGGGTGCGGTCCAGGCACGGACAGGCGCTGACGGGCTTGCCTCAGGCACTCCCGCTGCCCACATCCGCTGTGTGACCATGCATTGGTTGCCATATGTAGGGTAGGGGGCGGTAGCAAAGGCGGGGAGGTGGGAGCGGAGGGGGGCGGGGCTGGAGGGGCAGCAGCGGCGGCAAAATGAGGGGAAGGCGAAGATGATAACAGCAACAGAACTGGCTGGTAAATGATAACAAAACAAAGGCAGTAGTCAGAAAGGACAAGCGGAAAGATACACTTTACAAAATGGAATACTAGATGAAAACCCGGAGGATGCGTACACAAACCTGAGGTGCAGGGACGGGCTGCTGGCTCGATCCCTGCAAGGGAGGAGGTTCAGTGCTGGTGTAGTCAGCTATCGGACGGAGCTGCTGGGGAGAGTGCTGGACTTGGCCCAGAGATCAAGATTTCACCTTTGGACCAAGAGTTCTTAGTGTACTGACATTTTTAAGGGCTGTCTCAGACTACATGGCAAGCCTGGACAGAAAAAAATAGGAAAGGCATCTCATAAAGATATTTAAATAGGACAGGCCTTCCAATGTCATTTCTACCTGTGGCTGCACTGTTCTGACAGTCACACACACCCCCAACCTCTGTACTGTAAATAAGGGAAAGTATTGTGAAAGGTGAGGGGATGGCACTGCACCAATTTTTGTGTGGCTAAGACATGTTCCACATTGCAACTCACCGACAAGTAATACTCCCGGTATTTGTTAACACTTTCCATAGCCACAAATCCAATTTTTTCAGTGTTCAATTTTCCTCTTCTGCAAGTGTACTTTTCTGGCTTAGTCATGCTTGATGGTAGTGTATTGAGAGTTACAACCCAATAGACTGAATAATAACAAGCGTCAGTATACTAGATTTAACTTGTTTGGATCAGTTCATAACGTGATTTCAAATAAAGGACAGAAAGGCACAAACTTTGTGGTGCATGAAATGTGAGAGGGGCCATTGAAGGTACACATTGTCCTATGTGAAATGTTCTGTACTCCTAGTAAACCATTGGATGGAGTTCAATGCTATCCTATGATAAATATAAAACAAGGTCAAAGGGATTATCCACAAAGGCATTATGGAGTATGTAAATATGTACTTCTCTAGTACTCTTCTACATACTTTGATTTTGTGTTTCAACTTTGCCTTCAACATCCTAGTCTCTTTACAAATGATATCCATGATCATCTTGTTAATTGAGGTGTCCAACACTGAAGTGAGTCCAAGAAGCATCATCAATCCATCCTTTTCATACAAATTTTTAGGTAAGAAATGTATCTAATTGTCCATAGTTGATTGAAATCCAAACCTACATATGTCAAGATATTAATCCATGTTAGCAAATAATTATTGACAAACCTATGTCAGGTTTTCCACAAAAATGGTGTGATATCTATTGTTCCAATGTAAATAACATGTTAGGAAGGAGTGGAACGGATATTTTTGAAGTAAAGGCAGTTAAATGGAGAGGTTTGCTGATAGTGAATCAGCCTCCCTGCAGCTCCCTATTTTTATTATCTTACTTTAAAAAAAGTATCTGCACTCACCAAAACTTTCACAGTGATCCTATAGTAATTGGTACCTTTTTGGCACAGCCCTCCTCGGAATGGTGGTGACCTTCTTTAACACCTTTACTAATAGAGAGCGATTTATCTTATGTATAAGCCACTGAGTGATAAGTAAAGTTTCCTCATTTCCTGCCAAGAATACTAGGTGACTCTTCTGCACTGCACTAGGAAATGATGTGAGTGTTTGAAAAGCTAGAATCCCTATTTGACTCCGAGGCTCAGAGCAACCTTTGCTCTGCGGTATAGCCTGAAGCTTTCTGTTTGTAGCCTGAATTATAGATGTGTTTGCTCATAGCTAAATGGTACTGGGAGCAGAGAAACATGCAGGTTTGTAAGTTTGTAAATAATATGGCCATGAACTTTGTGAAGTTTGTGAAGGATTTTTAGACAGTTGGTTTTGACCAAGGAGAAATTAAATATAAACCCAGTTCTGAGCCCTACTGAAGGATGTTTTTTTGTTTTTTCTTTGTATCATTGCACCTAAATCTTAGATCTTAAGTACATTTTCCTTTGCCTTAATATTACACCCATACCATGAACATAACAGTTCTGCTTCACAAAGCCACCATAAAAGTACTACAGTACTCTTTTTAGTACTTTTGCGTGCCTATTCACAAAGTCATGCAAGAGTACCTGAAAGAGTACGTCTTCAGTGTCATTCATGTACTCTTGCAGGAGAGTATACACTATACACACAAAGTACTCCTGTAGTAATGCTGTCCAGTTATTACTCATGTGAGAAGCCAGGCATTCTTCACTGTTACCAATTTACCATGTTACCAACGTGGGTTGGGTTGTTTGGACCTTGTGGGATCTTGGTTACCTATCCTTAGTTTTGAGCCTGTGACCTTGCTTCCCAATGAATTAATATTCCGATTTCCTGCAATATGTGAATGTCTATGAATGTTTTTATACCTTGAAAGTCCCCCTTTTTAAGAATTACCTGGATCCTACGAACCCTGGGCGTAGTCTGCAAAGTAGCGCTACGCGTAGCTACGCAAATGGAAAGGGGCGACCACTCGGTCCCCCCGAACGTATGGTAGGGTGCCCGGATCCCCCCGGGAAACCATTTTGGGTGGGAGGCGTGTCTCTGGTATGCCCGAAGCGGCGTAGCCGGGGCGCGCCTTTTTCCCGCCCAAGAGGGGTTGTCCTAGACACCTACACCGTTGGCAACGCCCTGTAGGCAGACCGGAGGAGGGTACACGCCCTCCCAAAGAAGAATAAAAGGAGCCACAATCCAGAGAAGCATCCTCTTGTTCCTGTGCTTGGAAGCTTCACCCCTCGTCGCACGTGAGCCCTCGACGGAACAAGGAGCCAATTTTGAGAACTTGTAATTTTTGTCTTTCTCTTTCAGCGACTCCGTACCTTTGGATCCAGGACTTCGTAGAGCATCAAGGATCGATACCTAACAACGATGCCTGGCAGGAAGGTCGGAAAGAAGGCTGGGACGGAGCAGATGCTTCGCATGTTGATGAAGGATATGGCGAGCATGAAAAAACAGATGGCGGCAATGAACAATGGACCGAAGAAAGTCATAGGACCAGCATTGCCGGGAGTAGTCCCCGCTGGGAGAGGTAAAAGGGCCAGGAATAAGGCGGCAGGGGGAGAGGCTCCTGTTCGCGAATCACCCCCGGCAAGCCCGGTTAGTCCAGTGGTGGCCCCGGTTCCGATCCCGGACGCAGGCCAACCGATTCCGGTAGTGGTTTCGCCCACTAACAAGGAGGATATGCCTCCGGAGTTGGCCGCCCAGTTGGCTGCATGGCTCGGCAAAGATACTGAGGGTACTACGACACCAGGAGACAAGGCCAAAGAGGCCAGATTACTAATGAAGCAGTTGCAGCAATCGAGAGATGCTGCGAAGGCGACTCTCCCTCTTGTTTCCCCTCAGGTTCCCTCTGAACGACCGGCGTCTGGCGTTGGAGCAGCAGCAGGAACAGCTACCGATTCGGGTAAGCAGCCATTACCAATGGCAAAGGAGGGCTCGTTACCCTCAAGAAGGGAAAGGGTGGTTCAACATATCCCGCTGGCCACGAAGTAATTGATTTGGGCTGATAAATATGTAAATATGTTCTCTCTCTTGACTGACCACCACGAGGTGGAGCATGTTAAAACTCAGAAGGATCTGTTGCACCCAAGTGTATGGCGCGCAAAAATGGCGGGATTCAGGGTGGATGAGACGATCTCCAATTGGGCCAGGGCATTTGCAATGTTTACTGCGATCATGGGGGAGCGTAGGCCCGAAGTGTTGACCGAATTGGCTTGCTACCAGACACGTATAATGGATTTCTATGAGACATATGAAGGCAATCAATGGTTGGGTTATGATAGTAAGTTTCGTAAGGCCAAGGAGCACGACTCATCTCTGACGTGGGATTGTTTTGACTTCATCTCTTGGCAGAAGCAGCTCATGCCGGGCACGACGAAGTCGTCTTCGCTCGGCGGAAGTGGGTCGGAGCCCTCCCGCCATTATGCGGCGGTGCCTTTTCGAGCAGGCGCCACTGGTGACCATCAACCAAGAAGTGGTGGGAACGGGGGTAGAAAAGGGGTCTGTTGGAGCTTTAACAGAGGCAAGTGCACGAGGCCACAAGGGACGTGTAAGTTCAGGCATGAATGTGCGGGGTGCGGAAACTCTTCACACCCTGAGAGTTCGTGCAGAGCCAAGAATGGTGATACCGGGTTGTAGAGGAGGGGCCAAACAGGTCTAATGTCGACCAAGGGGCACCGCTACCTACTCCCATAGACATCATGGCAATGATCCCCTGGCTGAATGAATACCCTGATCATGTCTCCGCTGGGGTGTTGCAAGACGGCTTTTCGTATGCTTTCCACATCCCGGCGGGGGATTTTCGGGGGGAATCACTGTGTAAGAACCAACTGTCGGTGCAACAGCATACGGCGGTGGTAGAGAGTAAGATTGCAAAATAAGTTGCCCGTGGCCGGGTTGCCGGCCCATATAGGCACCGGCCAGTCGATAATTTTGTTTGTTCACCACTGGGTGTAGTCCCCAAGAAGGACCCAGGTGAGTTTAGGTTAATTCACAACTTGTCGGCCCCTAGGGGTCTTTCGGTAAATGATGCAATTGATCCAGGACTATGTTCGGTGCGGTACGCATCATTCGATGAGGCCGTCGCCATGTTGAATCGCCTGGGGCCCGGGGCGCTGATGGCTAAATCGGATATTGAATCAGCGTTCCGGTTGCTCCCGGTACACCCACAGGATCAGCGTCTGTTAGGTTTTGTTTTTCAGGGACGCTATTACATGGATAGATGTATGCCAATGGGTTGCTCCATATCTTGTGCCTATTTTGAGAGATTCAGTTGTTTTTTGCAATGGGCATTCACCAGGGCCACGGGCCATGCCCAGGTTATGCACTACCTGGATGATTTTTTGTTCTTGGGACCGGCCGGTGACACGGAATGTGCACAGGCTTTACGGGAATTTTGCACTCTTATGGAGCAGTTCGGTGTGCCATTGGCACCAGGTAAGACGGTGGGGCCATCGACTTCACCCGAGTTTCTTGGTATTGAGCTCGATTCTGTGAAGGGATGCTTCCGTTTGCCCAAGGACAAAGTAGCGAAGTTCAGGGCTTCCCTAGAACTGTGTATTAGCGTAGAGAAAGTAACCCTCCATCAGTTACAGAAAACGGTGGGACAACTTAACTTTGCCCTTAGAGTGATTGCAAAGGCTCGTCCTTTTTCCCGCTCTATTGCACAGGCCATGGTCGGTCTCAAGGAAGGGCACCACCGCACGAGACTGTCTGCAGAGGTTCGCCAGAACATGCGCATATGGTTGGCATTTCTGGCGGACTTTAACGGACGAATTGTGTGGAGCAAGCCACCAGCTTCTTCAGAAGAGCTGGGTTTGTGGACCGACTCGGCGGGGAGTGTGGGGTTCGGTGCCATCTTCGGTGACCGATGGTCGGCACAAACATGGCCGACATGGTGGCACACCAGTGGGCTCACAGGTAACATTGGGTTTCTTGAGCTGTTCCCCATTTTTGTGGCCCTGAAGACATGGCCTGATGGGTTTCGTGATCGCACAGTGGTGTTTTGGTCCGACAACATGACCGTGGTCGATTGTATAAATAATCAGGCAGCACGCTGCAAGTGGATATTGAGATTAATGAAAGAAATTGTACTACTGTGTATGAGATTGAACGTTCAGTTCAGGGCAAAACACGTGCCGGGTGTACTGAACCAGGCGGCTGATGCACTCTCTCGTTCCCACATGCAGGCCTTCACGGGATATCTACCTTCTGCGGACTTGGTGGCGGCACCATTTCCCGAAGCTCTCTGGTTACTCGGTGCCCCGGATTACAGGACCTCGTGGGAGCAAGTCTAGCCCCCAGGACAAGGAAGGCATACGAAGGAGCGTTTCGTTCCTATTGGGAATTTTTGGGTCCAGCAGGAGGGGATCATTGGGGGCAGGAGGAGTATGTCCTAAAGTTTCTAGTGTCCCTCCACAAGGCAGGCCGATCAGCGGCAACGGCCAATAGGCACCGGGCCGCCATTGCATTCATGGCGCAGGCGCATGGCATCACGGACCCCACATCGTCCTTTCTGGTGAAGAAGGCGCTGCGAGGGTGGCAACGCCTCGAGGGTCGTAGAGTAGACGAGAGGCACCCGATTGGGCTCGAAAGGTTGTCCCTGTTATTGTCCGTACTCCCTGCGACATGTTCATCCCAGTCAGAGGCAGTGCTGTTCCGGGCCGCTTTCGCATTAGCATTCCATGGGGTTATGCGGGTGAGCGAGCTGGTGGCAAGAAATAAGCAGGATACGGGGGGAGGTCTGTGTCGAGAACACATTCTCATCAAGGGTGATTCAATGGTAGTCACAATAGCCAGGTCCAAAACCGATCAGGGAGCTATCGGGGACAGTGTTGTGGTCCAGCGTATGCGAGGGTCCCCCATGTGCCCAGTGAAATGCGTTGAGGAGTATTTGGCGCAAAGTGCGGTGTCATGGAGGGGAAGCTTGCTGAGACACACCGACGCCACCCCACTGACCAGGTTTCAGTTTCAGCGGGTGCTAACGATGGCACTCGCGGCAGCGGGCTTGGACCCGAGCGATTTTGGGACCCATTCCTTTCGGATAGGGGCTGCTACTGAGGCTACAGCCAGGGGTCTGAGTGTGGAAACAGTGAAACAATTGGGACGTTGGTCCTCGAACTGTTATAAAAGGTATGTGCGGTTGCACATGTTGTGAAGCCAATGTCATGCACTCACGCTTCTTGTTTTCTGTTTGGTTTACAGTTTCGCGGCCATGCTATGCGGGGCGGACTGTGCAGTTGACCCGACACCTGGGGACCAGCGGTCAAAGATCACCGGCTGAGGGAAGAGTGGTGTGGGTCGTGGGCCACTCATACGTGAGGCGTGCCAGGGACGTATTCAAAGCAGGTGACATGATTCACGTTGCTGGGGAATACGGGTACAGGGTGACCTTCCACGGAAGGGGCGGGCTCTGTATTGACCAATTTCAATGTTTTATTGAGGGACTGTTAGGGCGGACAAGGTCACCGCCGTCTGTAATCATAGTACACCTGGGAGGCAATGATTTGGTGACAATTGGTCGTCGAGTACTGCTCGAGCGAATTCTATCCACTGTTAGTTGGTTGGCGAGGAGGGTTCCGGGGTGCACGATAGCATGGTAACACATGATCCCCAGGAAGGTGTGGCGGGGGGCCCTCTCTGTGTCAGCTTTGAATCATTCAGTAAAGAAAGTCAATAACAAACTTAGTAGGTTGTTTCGCTCAGGACAGTTGCATTGTATTCCACATGGATGTATTCGGGGGGACCACATGTATCTCGAAGATGGGGTTCATCTGTCCCGGGAGGGGAATGCCTTACTCATAGGAGACTTCGTAGCATGGTTAAGGGGTTTGTAAATCCATGACCTTTAGTAGGAGTTTTTGTGGGGGGTCCGGATAGCCGGTCAACTATCCGGCCTGTGGCGGTAAGGTCATGATCGGTGAGCAGTAATTTCAAGATCCCTAGAGGGGGGCGCCACCCATTATGGATGGGAGCGCCCGGGGGGAGGCGGCCATTGGCCCCTCACACAGGGAGGCGGCACCCACTAAGTATGGGGTCGCCTAAAGGGAAGGCGGTCATAGGCCCCTTCCAGGGGAGGAGGCGGCTACGTGCCCCTCCGACGAATTTCCCGGGGCCAGGACATCCGCGACGGTGGATGTGGTAAGCAGTGTGGGGTGGGAGGGGGGTCTACGCTACCTTCTAGACACCTCACACGAGTCCTCGGACGACCACTAAGATGGCGTCGAGTTAAATAATGGGCCCCCGCTAAGACAAGGGAAATTGGAAGTTGGCACAGAGGTACAGTCCTCTGTGCGCCCGCCCCTCACAAGTGAGGGGGAGGTTCTGGTAGTAGGGATCTGACACCGGTTACGACCTTGCCGTTGGCCCGTAATGTTAGGATGTACAATTTTTATTTAGAAAGTATGCATTTGCAGGATGTCTAGACTCGGCTAGGAGAACCTTTGTATTAGAGTTTTGTTAAGGTTAGCCAATAAAAGTGTCTGCATCGTAATGTCACAAATGAAAAATTGTACATGATATGAAACTGTTATTTTAATGTTTTAATTTTGTTTCATATTTTAATAAATACGGCCGGGAGGGTAACTCCCTCCCGCCTTCCAAAAGCTCGAGAACTGTGTCCGTCTTCCCATCCTTGGGGATTGTGTTGGGAGGGGGTGACAGGCATCCCGGCCATAGTGCACTTTGCACTACGCGAGCTACGCATAGCGCTACACGAACTGCGATGTGCGCTATTCGCGATGATTGCACAGCGTCAGATGCTTGTCCGCACTGTGCAATAATTGAAAACGGCATCTTGCACAGTGCAAGCTGTCTTTTACTGCCGCTCGAGTCGATTTTGACTCGAGCGGCAGCTTTCTCAACGAGGACTGGTAGTTTCTCATCGCTAGCGGTTGCGAACATAAGCGACCACTCGCAATGAGAAACCTGACCTACGTAGAGAAACTCGTCAGGAGGTTTATTTTCCATGCTCGCGATCGGCAACTTGAGGTTGCTGTTCGAGAACTAGGCTAAAGTCTCGCCGGGATGTTATTTTGCTTGCTTGCGGTTTCCAACTTGACGTAGAGGACCGCGATCAAGCAAAAAATGACAGCTGCACTACGTACGATACGCTACGCTGTGCGTGTTTGCTATGTGCTTCGTGCACTTCGCGTAGTGCGAAGTAGCGCAAACTTTGCAAACTACACGAGCGTAGCATAGTGCTTTGCCCAGGCTTAGATAGTACCTTGATGCTAGAGGGCTGAAAGTCAGGAAGCAAACAGTTAAGCCACTGTTACTGCTAAATATTGTTTAAGCAATCCAATATTTCGTAGGTTCGTGCTCATCATTAGCAAATTATTATGATTTATAATGAAACTAACTTGTTTTCAATTATTTTAATGCCTAAAGCAGAGTTTTAACCTTCTGTTTTTTATTTCATTGTGATTGCATTTAACATATCAATATTTGATATTTCTCCCCTATGGCTTTCGATGTCACTGTACTGTAGACGTGTATGAAGAATAAGAATTTCATTTGAATATTATAAACACCAATTCTTACAGATTTTTTATTTTTCCATTGGAGTATGAGCAAAATAAAAGCTTTGATTGTTTTCACAAATACTATTTCGGCAATGATATTAGATTTGACAGGGATACTCTTTATAGAGCCATATATTATACTTTCGATTTAACCATGTGTTATATGAAGAGAAACGTCGATTTAGATAGTTGTAAACGCTAAAAATATAAATTTTCTACTTGGTGGATTAAGTAGGAAATCTTCAAAATGTGCATCGTAGAAACTGACCCAGAAACGGATTTAAATGAAGTTATTTTTTGTATTTTATTTTATGTGAACGGAGACTGCCATCTCACAGAAGAATCATTGAGAGCAATAAGTAAACATCGGCGCTCAGCAGTGAATAAAAGGACTTAGGATATAACCCACTGACAAACACTAAAGCAGCGAAGCAATAAAGCACACACCTAAATGGAATTCTTAACGCCTCGCAAACCTCTGGGATTTTAGTTGGCACGCGCAAGGGACTAAAGAGGTTGTGTGAAATGAGGTGGCAGGATCAGGTCGGGATCAGTCACCAGAACGAGTGAAACTTTTCAGTATCTGATATAAATAGAGCCCGGCTTCCATACCGTTGAATATCTTCTACATGTCACGTGCAGCACGTACAGCTTTTTAGCTTCGCTGACTTACTGGTGTTATGCTTTTAGTTTTCCTCTTCGCTACGGAGATGCGAAATTTAATGGATGACCTACTGCAACCCTTTCCTGTGAATCTGCAGTCTTACATGAAATGTAAGTTCGACTGATTTGACGTGGACCGTGGTCCATTAGTATAAATGCCGAGGGATTTGATGCTAGGCTGTATTTACGTACACTTTTTTTCACAGTATGTCTAATATTGGATCCCGTTTTCCTGCTTCTGTTCTTAGTTAGCGTCATGGTTTTCATAACAGCTTTATATATTTAGGGGCAGATTTACAAGCCCCTTGCGCCACTTTCGCTGAATTTTTTCCATGTTAAAAATGACGCAAAAGTGGAGCACGGGGCATGTAAATCTGCCCCTTAGTTTTACAGGTATACTTTACCTGCGATATTTTATATATCAATACACTTACACAATACATGCCTTATTCCAAAAAGAAGACCAACCTGTATCATCACCCTGCATACAAATAAATAAATCAATATTCTATCAGAGGGCCAACCTGTATTATCATTCCTGCTATACATTTTCAGGCCTGCCACACAATTAGGATCCTACCTCTCACACTGAACATTGTTCTTCAGGTGACAATGTGTCACGCAGATGGGAGACCTGGATTAGTATAACTAGTACCGTCTAAATTGGCTTATTTCCATTTCATGTAAGCCTTGAACGGCTGCTCAACTCTTTCACATTTTTGAGGTCTGTCATGTACTAGAGCTGTGAGTTGTTCGATAATGTAATGATCGCTAGACTATCAGGGTTCTGATAGCCATCATGCCCTCAGTATTCTTCAGCATAGAAGAGTCCAGGGAAAGCTAGACATGGCAAATGGATTTTAAACTTTAACTTCATGCAAAGCATAGCTAGTTATGTCAAGGAAACAGGCTGTTTAAAGGCATGCCGGAGATTGATGTTTTATTATATTTCTTCCTCTTTACGGCTTGTCTGTAACTGACTTAGCTTTACATTTACTCTGGGATACAATGCACGATAGAGCAGCTTAGATTCACGCCCAGGTTTTCCTAGTAATATTTCACCACAATCTTTTCCAGGCTTACTGGTCGATTTTGTGACGCTGAAGAAGTAGCCATGCGTGTTTCTCAGTCTGCAATAGTGATTGCACACAATGTAAGATATCAACTACTATAAATCTATGTGAGAGAGGAGGCGTCTTTGGCCGGTGAGCACATCTCTCTATACCAGTGGAAGCCAACGCCTATCTTAAGTGGTAGGGCAGCGGTTTGGGGAGGGGAGTTGAAATAATATAAAATAATTAAACTTACCTGCCACTCTGCTCCACTCCCACTGGCAGCCACCTTGCTGCTAAGCTCATCGCTGTCGGGCCATGGAAAGGGATGGGCCCTCAGGACACGAGATCCACATCCAATCCAGATGCTGCTCCTCTCACTTGGGAGCAGTGCCAAGATTGGTCTGAGTGGCCTCGTTTGCTGCTGAGAAGATACATTGGAGCCTATACTCTGCTCTGTAACACAGCCGAATGGGAATGTGTGTCATGCTTGCCTTGGTATGGGAATGTGTGTCATGCTTGCCTTGGTATGGGAATGTGTGTCATGCTTGCCTTGGTATGGGAATGTGTGTCATGCTTGCCTTGGGTGGCCGGCCAAGCACACATGCGCATTAATGAGTGCACTCTCCTACCCTGAGGTACTCGGCCCCGCCCTATAGTTATTGTGAGCTCAGTGAGACAGCATAAATGAAATCATAACTGGGTTATTGGCATTTTATTGATCATCTGATGGCACAGGCTGTGATACTGTGCTGCTCCCCCGTTATACAGGAGCCACCCCTGCTCTTTATTAGCTTTTTTTATTTGTTCCTTGCTTTGACACTGCTATTTGTTGTCGTCCAGCACCTCATTGACTACACAGCCATTAACATCCAGTGACCGATCTACTCTATTGCTAATTTGTGTGTGCATGTGGGTGTGCTCCCTTTACTGTGGGCAGGGCTGGACAGTAACAGCATACATACATTTTGAGGCACTGTTCAATTCCTTTGCAGTTATCAGGTGTTCTGGATTTGAGATTGCAGTTGTGTGTTATGGGTGCTTTTAGGCTTTTATGAAAATCTAGGGCAGAGGGTCTTAAACTTTTCACTCCTGTGGACCCCCACCAAATCAATATTGGGAGCCGGGTACACCCACTAAGTCATCGTTGTCATTGTTGGAAGCCGTGGACCCCTGGCCAAGCAATTTCCATGATTTGAGCCTAAAAAAATAACCAGAAATATAGACACAAGTACACCAAACAAATCGCCAAAAATGTCAATATTTTGTGCAATTGTGGGTTTTAAAAAATGGAGCGGCGTTTTTCACTGTTGAACCACTGACAAAGGGATGTTGTCCCGAAACGTGTTTGCTTGAATAAAAAACTTTGCTGCATTACCTGAGCCCGTGAGTGCTGTGTCTTCGTTCCCGGCCCGGCTGGGTATGGGTAAGGAGGACTGGAGCTGTAATTTAAAAACGCGGTACACCGCTGCGTTTCACGGCACCCGACACTAAGAGTGACCCACGATACCGGTGTATTTGGAGCCTGAATATATATATATATATATATATATATATATATATTACCTACTGGCGGTCGCCAGTAGGTAGTTATAGTTAGGATAATTTTCAATGTTAAATCTCAACATTCTATTTTGAATAACTTTGGCGCCGGTTGACGAATCTGCCTGAAATTTTCAGGAAAATGGTCTCATGGCGGTCCGGTCCTTCCCTGAAAGTTTGGGGGGGATTCGTCAAGCGGGGGCCGAGATAAAAGGGGGGTCCCAAAACGCGTTTTCCCCATGTTAATTTCCATAGGGCGGTCGATTTCACTTTTAGCCCGAACGGCTGAATGGATTTCCACCAAACTTGGCAAAATTGTAGGGACTGGTAGCCCGATGTGCCTTTGCTATGTCTCAAGATATGTGCTCCAGTGGATTTTGAGTAATTAAGGTTCAAAAAAATATATATATCTATAGCAGCGCACTGGTACGCGCACGGGTGCGCGTACCGTGCGCGCCACGCGACTTGCGCGAGGAAAGCTGATTGGCTCTCGGGTGTCTGTAAACATTCTAAACAGTCCGGAGCGGCCGCCATCTTGTGTCTCGGTAAAATCGAGACACAAGAGGTGGCCAAAACAAAGAGGGAAATGAACATAAGGGGGCAGAGTAGACCCCCCCTGACCCCCTAGGTTTGATGTGGGGGCCATAAAAGGGCCCCGCAAGGCAAAAAAAAAAATTTTTTTTTTTTTGATTTTCGCGGGGGGAGCGCCCGGTACGCGCACGGGTGCGCGTACCGGGGAGCGTACCATGGGAAAAAAGAATGACAGTTTTAAAAGTAGCTGTTTAGAAAAAAAAATGTTTAGTTGTTTTTTTTATACATACACATACATATATATAAATGCATATGCACATATATATATGCATATATGTCTATATGTGTGCGTGTAGAGAGAGGTAGAGAGGTAGAGGTGTAGAGGTAGAGAGGTAGAGAGGTAGCGGTAGAGAGGTAGAGATTAGTAGAGAGAGAAGAAGAGAGAGGTAGAGAGGTAGAGAGTAGAGAGTGAGTAATAGAGAGTAGAGAGTGAGTAGTAGAGAGTAGTAGAGAGCAGTAGAGAGAGTAGCAGAGTGAGTAGTAGAGAGTAGTAGAGTGAATAGTAGAGTGAGTAGTAGAGAGTAGTAGAGAGTGAGTAGTAGAGAGTAGTAGAGAGTAAGTAGTAGAGTGAGTAGTAGAGAGCAGTAGAGAGTGAGTAGTAGAGAGTAGGAGAGAGTAAGTAGTAGAGAGTAGTGGAGAATATTCCAAAGTTTGGCACAGCACCACTTTCACAATGAGTCCAATCAAATCATATCACTTAGAGTACTTATTGAAGCGCTGAATCTTGGTGTATATTCAAATGCTTTTATTTTCCTTAAGTTTATGTACCACAGCCAGCCGAAACGTTTCGTTCTGTACAACAGAACTTCTTCAGGGCGTTCTTATTTCCTTCAAGTTATGTCGGTATCCCGTTGTCATATAACTAGATATTTCTTCCAAATGTTAGACGAGACATAAGTATATTCTTATTAAAAGTGACTAGGTATCAATTTTACCCACACAATTCGGGCAGACTTGAGTAATTTATAGCATCCTCAAAGTCAGTCTTTCAAAAATTCCAAAGTATAGGACATGATAATCCAAATCCAAATGTTTCTCAAGAAAAGTCATTTACAATCGTTCGGAATATCGGTGTTTGGGCAGATATGATCCAGGGACCCCCAGTATGCAAGGGGAATTAGTCCCCCCTCTACAAACATGCACGGGGGCTGCGTTGCAGAGAGGTGTAAAAAGGGTTGTGGCTTCATTACACCTCTCTGCAATGCAGTCCCCTGGCGCATACTGGAGATTCCTGGTGGGCTTTCAGGTCTTATATAGTTAGGAATTAGCATTAAAAAAACCTTTGAAATTCACTGAAAAAACCAAAGGTTTCACACCAGTTATAGTTAGGAATTAGCATTTAAAAAACCTTTGAAATTCACTGAAAAAACCATAGGTTTCACACCAGTTATAGTTAGGAATTAGCATTTAAAAAACCTATTAAATTCACTGACAAAACCAGTTATAGTTAGCTGGAAATTTTACTGACATAAAACCATTGAAATTCCCACGTTATAGTTAGTTGGACTCACTATAACTTGCGCGCCTGCAATGCACTGCTGATGACGTCACATATTACATCACTCATGACATGGTCAGTGACATCACTCATGACATCACTGATGACACCATCCAGTGAATGTGTGTCTTTCTGAAAAATACATTTGTTTTATATATGTATTTGTAAAGGTCGATGGAAGAATAAATGTTTAAATAAGTGTGTAAATGGATGTTTTTTTAAAAAAAAATTGGTTGGTTAACTGGCTTATTAAGTGTATCTTAGTGAATACATATATTAGCGAGTATTGTTTAAATATTTAAATGTTTGTATCAGTGTTTCTCTTTGTGTATAAGTGGCTGCAGGGGTTGGTGACTGACTCACTGTTTGTATGTGTTTTGAAGACAGAATATGTGCAGGACTGTATGGGTGGACGAGTGTGTATATGTGTGTGTTAGTGAGTGAATGACTGTCTCACTAGTGTCTTCATTACTAACGACATATGTTTTAATCTAGTATATGTGAGTATTGATGTATATAAGTGAGTATAGTATATATAGTTAGAGATTGTAGGAGTTCCTGTTTAAATAAGTATGTGTTTCTATAAGTGATTGTTTAAGAGAGTAAGTATGTGTAAGTTTCCTTAGAAGTAAGGTGGTAGTGTGTGTATAAATGTATATGCAAATAAATGGATGTTCAATAGTTTATGTGCATGTGTGAGTATGTGTGTGAGTAACTTTTGGATGACTGCTGATGTGTAACAGGATGTATAGGTGTATCACTACATATGATGAGTGAGTATATATATGAGTGACTATATAGAACTGTTGGTGAATGAGTGGATGAGTATATAGATGGTGGAATTACTGAATTGGTTGTTGTTACTGGTTTGGGTATCTCCATTTTTTTGAAAATGTTTGTTTCTATTTTTGAATATTTGTTTCAAGCGTTACATTACACTGAAATTAGGTCTGTCACTCTGTCACAAGGATGGTGTCATCAGTGATGTCATGAGTGATGTCACTGACCATGTCATGAGTGATGTAATATGTGACGTCATCAGCAGTGCATTGCAGGCGCGCAAGTTATAGTGAGTCCAACTAACTATAACGTGGGAATTTCAATGGTTTTATGTCAGTAAAATTTCCAGCTAACTATAACTGGTTTTGTCAGTGAATTTAATAGGTTTTTTAAATGCTAATTCCTAACTATAACTGGTGTGAAACCTATGGTTTTTTCAGTGAATATATATATATATATATATATATATATATATATATATATATATATATATATATAATATATATATATATTCAGGCTCTATATATATATATATATATATATATATATATATATATATATATATATATATATATATATATATATATATATATATATATATATATATATATAGAGAGAGAGAGAGAGAGAGAGTTTCCGAATCCTGAACCTCGGCTACAATCGCCAACGTTTTCCCAGGTACAGACCACAAATACGCAGGAAATGTATAATAAGGTGGTTTATTTCTCCATCGTCTCCAGCATGATGCATTTCGGCTACGTCACTGCAGCCTTGTTCATATGACAATTAGAACCAATGGGAGTGCTTAAATACTGTGAATAATAACTATTGCAGGTCACCGGGCGCACAGACATAGAAGACATGTTCTTGGTAAAGGACCGAAAGTTGTGGCAGCCATGTAACAGTGCAAATGAGCATAGTATATACATTACTGGTAAAATAAAAATAAAAAATAACAACATTGAATAAAATGTAGCAGTCATGAATGACAACAACTTTTCAATTCTATCAACCACATATCAAGTATTTGAACTGATGTTCCAAAATTACTACCCAAAGTTCTCTTATGTTTCTACTGCGCCATTTGTGAACTCTGCATAAAGGAATAAAGTGCTAGAGCAAATTTCGATTTTTGTGCAAAACAGTGCAAAGTGCAAATTACAGAAAATCTTGGATAAAAAGATATTAAAATTGACATATCAATTCTCCAAGTTAAAAAATGCATAAAATAATTGATCTCAGTTAAAGCATGAACAGATAACATGTTAAAATTATTTATTGAGATGTTGTGTCTATTTATTTTTTATTTTATATTTTGTATATATCTTGTCATCTTGTTTTTTAAATAAAGTTTTTTTGTTAGGTTCCCTGGCACTGAGATGTTATGTTGGACTACTATTCGTATCATTAAAGTGCAAGTGCATGGTTCAAAAGGTACAAAACTACTGGAGTGTGTGTTACTGTAGAGAATAAACTCTATCTTAGTATGGAGGTATTTGTAAAAAAACAACTGAGTCTGAAGTGTCTGTGGTAAACAAGTTAACGGGTCCACAAATCAATGTAATGGCATACAACCACACCCATTAAAAATGATATTGTATTCGGGGATTAAACTCATTATCGTTCTCTCAGGTTTACACATTAAATTGATCATTCCTAATGTAAATTATTACAGAAAACTGTGTAAATCTTCCCCTGTGTTCATCCCGTTCGGGATCTTAGTATCCAATGATAAAATATACTTGCTTTCCAACTGTCTAAGTTGTCTCTATCTGTTGCCTCCCCTAATGTTCTTGGGTACCGCATCAATTTTAAAGTATCTCAGATCATTTAAGTTTTTTATTGTGAACCAATTCGAAGTGGCGGGCCACTGGGTAATTTTTTTCCGAGTTCACAATTGCCCTCAAGTGCTGGAGGATACGATTAAAAGCTTGTAATTTGGTGCTGCCTATATATTTGAGCCCGCAGGTGCATTGTAATACATACACCGCAAAATATGTGCGGCATGTGTATAACCCTTTGATCTGAATCGGGTTAGGGTCAAATGCAGAGTAATATTTGCTGGTGTTGATACCCAATTTACATGCTCTGCATGATATGCATTTATGGAAACCTGATTTGTTGGACAACCAGTTTTTCGAATTCGTCACCTCAGGACTAGATTTAACAAGGGTATCCCTCATGGATGGGGCCCTCCTGAAGGTGATGGATGGCTCTTCTGGTAGCAATGGGGCTAGACTAATATCAGTCTTAGGCAGCGGCCAATGTTTTTTTATGATCCCCCTCACTTTTCTTTCCTCAGTGTTGAAGGTAGTGATGAGGCTAATTCTTTCCTTTTCCTTACT
Organism: Lissotriton vulgaris; assembly: GCF_964263255.1. NCBI lineage: Eukaryota > Metazoa > Chordata > Amphibia > Caudata > Salamandridae > Lissotriton > Lissotriton vulgaris. The sequence goes on along the minus strand of NW_028252057.1, from coordinate 45,940 downwards.
AGGGTCTTGGTTGTTCTGATGCTGGTTTCTACTGCTGATATCTGCCAGGCGTTCCTCTCTACTCAGACTGTTGGCTTTATCTCTAGAGCGTTTTAGTTCCTTTGGGCAGTAGCCACGGGGAAGAAATCTTTTGTAAGCCTCAGTTTGACATACCTCCAGATCAGGATCTGAGCTACATATCCTACGCAGTCTAAGGAACTCACCATAGGGTATGCTTTTAATTAGGTGGCCTGGATGTACACCACTTGCGTGCAAGATCGCATTTCCTGCTGTAGATTTCCTGTGCAATCTAGTTTGGACTTTATTGTCACTAATGTAGACCTCTACGTCAAGGAATTGAATATGTGTCGTATTTATTTGTGACGTGAATTTCAGATTTAGGTCATTTTCATTTATTATATTGACAAAATTCATGGCTGATTCTTGGGTCCCTTTACATATCATGCAAATGTCATCTATAAATCTCCAAAATTTGACTATATTGTCAGCAAACATGGATGTGTAAATCCCCCTGAGGACATGCTCCTCCCACCACCCATCATGCAAACATGCATAGGTTGGGGAGAAGCATGCCCCATAGCCACACCTCTTTGCTGCTGGTAAACTTGTCTGTTAAACAAAAAATAATTATTAGTCAGGCATAGTTGTATCATCCTAAGCAGCATGGCGTTGTGCTGTCTATATACAATGCTTCGTTTATCTAAAAAGTATTTGACAGCATTTAGCCCATCTACAAGTTGGATACTTGTGTACAACGTACTGATATCTAGGGTAATAAGTACAAAGCCTGCTTCCAATTCAACATCTTTAAGTTTGTTAAGAAAGTGACTAGTGTCCTCAATAAACGAGGGTAGTTCTTCTACAAAATCATGTAAGAAGTGATCCACATATTTGGAGATTGCTTCCAATAGACTTCCCTGAGCTGAGATGATCGGTCGTCCAGGTACAGGGGTTATTTGTTTATTAATCTTATGAATGAGATAAAAGGTTGGCCTTACCGGACAGTCATTTTTCAGAAAAGAATGTTCTTGTTTGCTTAAAAGACCTTGTCTCTTCCATTGATTGAGTTCTTTATGTACTTTGTCTTTTAGACATCTGATGTCATTGAATGTCCCTTTCTTGTAGCATGCCTCATCATTCAAGTGTCAGTTTGCTTCTTCCATGTAAAGGGTGCGTGGCCAAATAACAGTGTTGTCTCCCTTATCTGCTTTATTTAGTATAAGGTTTGAGTCATTCCTGAACTTTTTCATAAGGTTTGCATACTGTTTTTCCATGTATTTCAATCGCTTGACCTTTCTTGAAGTGATGTTTTGTAACCCCTTTAGATCTTCTATTACAATATCACTAAACGCATCAATTGTGTCTTTAGGCATTAGTGGGATAAAGGTGGAAGGATGTTTAAAATGGGTAACACAAGGTTGACTTATATATATACCAATGGCTTGTAGCTGTTCCTGTGTTGATCCTTCACTATACTCTTCCTCCATAGCCAATTCCTGGGCCACCCTTAATGCTCTGATATCCGATACTTGAAATTCACTTTTTGGTTGTGACATTTTAGTGATCTTAATGGCTTGGTCTTGGGCATTAGTCAATTTAAACTGTTTTTTTAACTTTAATTTCCGAATAAATTTAAAAACGTCAATCCGAGTTTGTACATAATTGAAGGAGTTCTTTGGACAAAAGGACAGCCCAAGAGACAGTAGTTGAGTTTCTGCCTTAGACAAGGTAACATCGGATAGATTGACCACTGTGTTATCCTCTAATGCATTGTTACGGGGTTCTATGTTGTTAGAGAGTTTCACACCCAAATCGCTTCCCATGGCGATTACCTGAGGTTCATCTACCATTTCTTCCCCTGCCTCTCTTTGTAAAGCCTCTTCCTCCTGTGTTTCCTCCTTGCGTTGCGTCTTTTGTTTTTTCTCCTTCGTTTAATTCACGCTGTTGCTGGGTCTGCGGTCGCAGCGTCTTGAATCTGTCTTCTATTAGAAAACCCAGTTCTTCAGATGATGAATAGTTTGTTGGAACTTGTGCCAGATTAGATGTTCCTAGCATGCCATCGTCTGAATCGACACTGCTCACTGCAGAACTTAATTCTGTTTCTGAAATTTCTGCATCCGGTCTGTTCAATGCAGTTTGTATACTGGTTTTTGGTATCAGAGCTTGTCTTTTCACGGTGTCATACTTGCGCGCAAACATGAATATCCTACCTGTTTCATAGTCCCGTTTGTCGGGTGCAAATTTGTATTGTTTGCGTGTGCTAATTGTTTCTTGATGTTTCACTAATCTGGCATCGATTACTTCTCTGTATTTTTTTATGAAATCTTTGTTATCATGCTTAACTAACTCACTATTTAGCTGCTCTATTTCCTTTAAAATCTCATTCCGGTCAATTTCTACATATATGATTAATATGCAGATCATGTTCATGATGCCTCCAAATTGCTCGATGCCCATTCCTTTAGCATGAGGGGGTTGGGGTTTTTGAAAGATGGCGCTATGAGGACCCTCAAGCCCCATAGGTACCCGTCCCACTCCGTGAGCGCTTCTCCCACCATTTAGTTGTTTCAGTCCTTAATAGTTTCTCCAGTTTTTTCAATTTGCCTTTTAAATCCATGGTGGTGCTATTATCATTGACATTGTCAGTATTGTCTTTCAGTGCCGGGAGGTTTACAAACATGGCGTCCGCCAATGCTTCCTGGTTCCTAAGTGTCTCCGCTGGTGTCGACATTATATACTGGATAGATAAACTAATCCCTTAACCCAGAACGCTCTCGTAGTGGCGTCTAGGTAATCTGTGAATCAAATTTCACAAAAATCCTTTCACCGGCACAATCTGTTTACACACGTGTGTGTGCTGGCGTGCTCGCACCGGCTAACCCCAAAGACTTCCTGGCGATCCCCCAGGGTCCTCCGACTCCAGCAGGGTTCTCCTAGGGCAACTCCGAGTCCACAGGTGACTTTGCTCGCTTCAACTGCTTCACTAATGCGGGTGGCTGTAAACTTGCTTACTCCTACCGGGTTAGGTGCTGGTTTCACTATACATATATATATATATATATATATATATATATATATATATATATATATATATATATATATATATATATATATATATATATATATATATATATATATATATATATATATATATATATATATATATATATATTCAATGAAAAAACCATAGGTTATAGTCCATATATAGTTAGGAATTAGCATTTACAAAACCTTATTTTACTCGCATAAAACCATTGAAATTCCATATATAGTTATAAGCGCTAACTATATATCGCGCACCCGCAATCCACTGCTGATGATGTCACATATTACATCATTCATGACATGGTTAGTGACATCACTGATGACATCACTGATGACATCTCAAATGACATCACTGATGACATCACTGATGACAACATGCAGTGACTGTATGTTTCTGTAAAGTTAAAATATGTCTTACATATTGAAGAATGAGTGGATGTATAAGTGTCTGGATGAAGGATTTAGTAGGTGCATGACTGACTGTATGAGTGAGTGATTAAATGTGTCTCACTGAGTGCATGGGTTAGTGACTAAACTGTCTTAATTTGTGCATCATTATGTCTGTTGTTCTGTAAACTGTTGCATGTGTTGATAAGTAGCTATATGAGTAACTATATGGGTTATTGATTGGTTGCCCAAGTATTTGTATGGGATACTGAGTGTGTGTGTAGGTGGCTGGGAGGTGTATGACTCTGTGCATAGATGTGTGAGCAGTTGATTCACTAGATGTATGGTTTCAAAAGTGCATGTGGAAACAGCTGTATGGGCGGTTGACTGTGTGCATGAGTGCATTGGTGAGTGAATGGATATCTCAGTGCTACATGTCAAAGTAAGTACATATGTAAAACACAGTACATGTGAGAGTTGACATATATAAATAACTGTGCATAAGAGCCAGTGAATGTGTGAGTGGCTGTATGGATCATTGTGAACTTGTATCAGGGATTGTATAATAGAGTAAATATGTGTTAGTATATGTTTGAATAAGTAAAGTTTGTATAACTGTATAGTTTAGGAAATGGAGGTGTGATTGATTCTTTGCATGACTGACTAGGTGTGTGAGTAACTCCATGGATGAGTGACAGTCTGTGAGTGTCTGTTTACACTGATTGTATCTAAGGTTATATTAGAGTCTGAAGAGGTTCATCGTATTATCACATGAATGATATCATCAGTGATGTTATCAGTCATGTCAAATGAGATGTTTTCAGTGATGTCATCAGTGATGTCATTTGAGATGTCATCAGTGATGTCATCAGTGATGTCACTAACCATGTCATGAATGATGTAATATGTGACATCATCAGCAGTGGATTGCGGGTGCGCGATATATAGTTAGCGCTTATAACTATATATGGAATTTCAATGGTTTTATGCGAGTAAAATAAGGTTTTGTAAATGCTAATTCCTAACTATATATGGACTATAACCTATGGTTTTTTCATTGAATTTCAATGGTTTTTTGAAAGCTAATATTTCTATCTGTAAAATGTATTCTTCTTTAAGTCATAAAATATATTGTACATGTTTTTTATACATTTTTTTTTTTTTAAAATTGTTCCGCTCCTAGTCCGCGAACTGGTCAGCTTCCCGTTAGCTGAATTCAAAGCCGCGACTTGGTGCGCGAGCCGGTAATCGCTCCTTAAGCGTAACTGTTACGTTATCATGACGTTTTGCGTTGTCGCGTAATACGTTATCCGACGCGCCAGGTTAGCGGACTCGAAAGCGGATTGGATAGCGGCGCAATGCGCGAAACGTAAAGACAGCAGGTCATGTGACTCGATAATAACACTTTTCATTAGTTCATTTCACTTTTGGTTTCCTAATGATTTAATACTAGGTCATGTGATCTAAAATTAACACTTTTCATTGGTTTAGAACTTTCGCTTTTCCCAAATGATGAAAACCCCTCCTTCTTTCCTCACTCTGACTTTCATCTTGATGAGAGAAAGACCTTTGTACAATCCAGGGAAATGGCTTCTGTTGTTGCTTCTGGTAGTGTTCCCCCACCACCACCTCCACCTCCTCATGGAAAAAAAGGACCACCAACTCAACCAATCTTTCAAGAAGAGGAAGAGGAGGAAGAGCCTGAATATTTGCCTGAGGAGCCCAGGAGATATAACAGGAAGGAAAATTTTATTTGGCAATTTTTCAAATTTCCACCAGGGCAAAAGAAAGTGAACGCCAGGTATGTCTTTTGCCGAATCTGTGATGAACGTCTTTCTAGAGGCACGGATAAAAAATATAGTTATGGGAATTTCACTATGCACAGACACATGAGCAGGTGGCACCCAAATAACTACAGTGCAGCTCAGCTTCGAGACGAACAACAGAATTCACCAGCAATAGCCAGAAGATCGGTTGTGCCAGAAGTTACGGGACCTGAAGCAAGGGAGCTGATCCCAAATATTCAAATGGACATGGGGGAAGTCAAACAAGTTTGTATGAGGTGCAATCAAACATTATGCTACCACGAAAGTAGCATAACTCTTATCATTAGAGCCATCAAAACTCATGTATGTCCAAAACGCCCCCAAAAATAAATTCTTCTTTTTTTTGTTGCTCTTGTTGAGCCCTCTTCGATGAATCATTTTTGTTTCCCCCCCCTCCCCCCCAAAAAAAAAAAAAATACAAAATGTTCAGAAAAAAACAAAAAAATATAAAAAATGTTCAGAAAACTAATAAAAAAAATTAAAACAACAAAAACAAAAAAAAGTTCTTTTCAGAACTACCTCCCCATTATTTAAAAAAATTGGTAGAATTCTTTGAACTCTACCAAGCTCTATTTCTATTAGTTCGCTCCCAGTTCGCGATCCGGTACGCGAACTTTGAGCGCACCCAAAAATTTTTTTTAAAAAAAGGAACAGTAAGTATAAGGAAAGAAAACAGACAGCTATGTTACAAAAAAGACAGCTATAGGGAGTAAAGAAAAGATACTGTGACCCGCAATTCACTTCTGATCATGTCATATATTACATTATTTTTTACATAGTCAGTGACATCATCAGCAGTGGATTGCGAGTAACAGTTTTTTTTGTTTACGTCCTATAGCTGTCTTTTTTGTAACATAACTGTCTGTTTCCTATCCTTAAACTTACTGTTCCTTTTTTTAACGAGATAACAGATATGTCCAATTATTACATCATTCATAACATAGTCATTGACATCATCAGCAGTGGAATGCAGGTTAAAAAAGTAGAAAACATTTACCTTATAATTCTTGTTAATTTTAAAAGAAAATTTTTCATACATTCAATCTGTAAAAGAGAGAACAAACATTTCCAAAAATATTAAAACATGTATTTAAAAATTAGAAAAAAGAAGGAAAAGGTTCAAGAAGAAACACTTTTTAAACAACTTTGACACTTATAGAAACCTCTACTTCTCTACGACCCCTACACAATCCTAAATATATATTTATTTTCAACAAACAGTATCTTCATGCTGATGAAATGAGGCCTATTTTGAAATATAATGCTTCTTTTGCATTGCTTATGTCTCACAATAGTGATGCCATAACACCGCAAAAGAGATGTAAAACCATCATAAAATTGTGTCTAACATTTAAAATGATTGTTTTAGGATGCAAATAAGATGTGTGCTTTCAAGAGCTTTCTTTGATGTGAGGCCTCTTTTCTTGTTTTTAAACAAAACAGTACCCAGAAGTACAACACTGTAAGCATTAAAATTGACACTTACAGAAGACTCAGCTTACCCATATGTACCTCACATTTCTAAATGTATATCATAAGTACAAAAAGCATAACATTAATTATACATGTTAAATGGTTTATTTTTGCTGTTCTCAGAATGTTTCAAATTTCACTTAAATCAGTGACTTGAAGGTATTCATCATGTAACAGCGGGGAAAAAAAAACACAATCAAAATGACTGTGTTTAAAAAACCCATACAACCTAAGAAATCTGATTTCAAAACTCCTTAAAATTGACTTACTTTCAATGACGTCGAAGGATCTCCTATAAACAGCATCCACTCTATTGTGCTATAAATATTTTCAGCCCGCCACTTTCTGAAAGAAAACCTCCATCGATACGTAAAATATGTTACATAGAAAAAAAAACTTCTCTCATTCTATCACATGTTTCCACTAGGCCAAATCATGTTGCCGCGATTCGCAAGTCTAATAATTCTTCCAATCAAATCCCGACATTTTCTATTTTCGCAACTTTCAAAAATAAAATATTTGAGATTATTTTCACAATCCTGGACTAGTAATATCTTACTCTTCTTTGTCACTCATGTTCTCCTTTTCCTATGACACTGATACTGCTTACTATGAAGCAGACTTACTTGCATCAGGTTTATATAGTTGGATTTTTAATCTAGACAGCATTGCAGACTTACATTCCCTCTACTTAAAATTTTGGTTTTAAAAACACCAGGTAAGAATTTTTAAGGTCAAACGGCAATTTTTTTTTGAAAGTTACAACGGAATCATTACAGAATGACCAGCCGTTTCCAGACTTTAAGTAAGCTGTATAATGTCCTGATGTTGTTGATGGACCATCGTGATAGATAATTGCTACAGTTACAAAAGTCCTCCCTGATATTGACAGCTGAGAAGCCACAAAATTTTTTATTAAAGTTGACAATTTTGATCCATCAGGCCTACATCGTTGGATCATTAAAATGACATACTGGCTATATCTACGTATAAATAATGTTGACATCATATCACATTTACATTGCCTACACTCCATGTTGTGATCCGCTGCATTTACTAGCTTATTAAAGGACACTGATTTACTGTCTGGCAAAGTTAAATATATAAATCTTTCTGAGTCTACACTAGTAGTACTTGATACCATACAGTTCTCGCAGTCATGCTGCCATTGATAAGAAAGCCCAAACAGGTGATCTACATCTACACCCTCATCTTGCAATACATCAAGCATATACATTAAAAACTCCTGACAATCTTGCTGATTATTTTCAGAGAAGTCTGTTTGACCTGAACATTCATCTAACAGATAACGAACTTCAGACACACTTTCTACTTTTGTTCGATCAGTGCTACATTTCTCTAACACAGAATTCAACAAGCAGCATAAACTTTGTTCCGAATTGAACACAATCTGTTCTTTTAAACTCTCTAGTGAAAAGAGAACATTAACCACTACATTTGCATAGCAGTTGACACCAGAACTGTTTTCAAATTGAAAACCGACAACATCTTCAACAGAATCCACTTTCTTTCTGCTAACAACTTTCGGTTCATTGACTTTTAGTCTTTTTGCAACAACCTCCCTACTATTACTGATATTTCTACGTTTCTGGCCTACCACACGTTTCTCAAACAAAGGATATTGAGGCAAATGTGGCGCATACTCTTTTCTTAACCTATTGTATTCCTTAACACAATCTAGATCCGCACAAATGTTTGTGACATCACAGTCAATCAAGTACAATCCCGATAAAGTTCTAACTCGTGACAAAGCCACATATGCCATACCCTCCTTGAACACAGAACTGCCAATATTCACCAATGCACAGTCTACACTTAAACCTTGCGATTTATGGATTGTCACCGCATATGCCAAGCAAACAGGAAACTGTTTACGGCGAACATATAAGTCTTTAACAAGCAAAAACCTAGCAGAACAACGACCAATTTGCTGTACTTCCTCAATGCCATCAAATTTAATTCTTAAAAATTCGATTCCATCTCTATTTTTGTATTTCTCCAAATCAACAACATTACCCATTGATCCATTTACTAGACCTCTTTCTACATGTAAATTCCTTCTCAAAATGATTCGGCAATTTAAACACACATTCAAAGTCTTTTCAAAACCCGCTGTTTTAGATATAGTCTTCTCTAATGAATCCAATTTTGATTTCAAATTGTCTGACAAAATAATTGTTGATCCCATGTGCTCTAATTTGTCGATAGCTTCAAGTTTCACTATCTCTTGCTTTTCTAAATTCAACATTTTATTGTTGAAGATGGCACATTCTGCAAGAGTTGGCATGAGACATATCCCGGACTTCTTCTCAGTAATTTTCTGAAAAATATTCTCAGGCACAATCTCTTGTTTGGGATATAAATTTGACAGTAATCGTGCATTTAAAGCTTCTCTCCCATGCTCGGTCACTTTTCCAATTCTAATATCTTGTAGAATATTCTTGTAATCTTCATCCTTTGCCTGACGCATATTTTCATGCAGTTCTGCATAATTGAAGTTTAACCATATATTGACGTTGCCAATGCTCCATAGGCACTTCCTAGTATCTTCATGTGTGAGTATTTTGAACACAGGTTGACCTTTTACTGGTGTCAGCTGCAGAAGATCTCCGAAAACAATGATGTGTTTGCCACCAAATAACACATCATATTCAGTTTTAAGTACTTCTTGCATTCTCAAATGCACAAAGGCAAGCATGACATTGGAAACCATGCTTACTTCGTCAATGATAAGTAGTTTCATTTTCCTCAAGACTCTTGAAACTTCACAGCAAGCATCTCCAGATAACTTGTTGTATTGTAATTTGTTGTCATGCTCCACCGGCAGCATCAGTAGACGATGCAAAGTAATACCTTTAATGTTATGTGCTGCCAGTCCAGTAGGAGCGGTGACAACACAAGACAGCGATGACTTAGTCCTTTCCTGCAAATAACAAGAAATTGCTTTAATGAGGAAACTCTTTCCAGTTCCCGCTTCTCCACTCACGTACAGTCGGACAGGCTTCAACGACGTACATGAGCACTCTTTCTTCTCATGACTTAATCCGTGCTCAATTTCCTTGGTAACTTCATCATATATTTTCCTCTGCTCAACGTTGAGTTGTTTTTCCAAGTCTTCTAAGTTAACTGAATCCTCCTGAGCATGTGCCATGGCTCTTTCCACTTCATTCATAGCAGTGGCAGCTTCATTTTCGATAATAGGTCCTCCAAGTGGATCTTGACTCAATGAAACAGAACTCTGACTGTCCTGAGAACTGTCTCTGGCAATCTCGGCTGCAATCGTTGCTTCCTGCTCAATTTCCAAAGTTAGCATTTCTTGATATTTAGGAAAAGCAGGACATTCTATGGACTCCTTGGCTGCATTAAAAGAGTCTTCGTAACAGAGGAAATCTCCAAGCAGTTCCTCTTCTGCACGCCAAGGCTTGAAAAGTTGCAAAAGTGCTAAATAGAAAAACTCCTTTCTTTCTGGAGATTCACCACTCAATTTTCGATGGTTTACTAATTGGCATTTTCTTTGCTTGACCAGGCATCCCTCACTTCCAATTACAGCATACACTCCTTTCTCAATATCTTCTTTGATGTTCCTCTTGAATATATAATTTTGGAGAACCTCATATAGACAAACATTCTCAAGGTGACTGCTTCGATTTGGATAATATGTATCCAACATGTTGCTCTTCAAAATGTCGGTACTGTTTGGCTCCTTTTCCGCCAAATACTCAATTTCCCGGACAGGTTTTAGAACTCGATTTCGCGTTGCAGCAAGACCAAGACTCGCCCAAACGATACTCCTAGATTTGGCATAGAGACTTGCTGAAGACAATCGATCTGAACATTCGTAAGCTCCGATTTCTCGATGCGACAACATCTTCAGACTGAAACTATACAACTTCTTGCTGAGGCTCTTTTCATGAGATATGTCCTCCCACATATCCTTCAGTTCTGTCTTTTCTTTTTTGGTGATGTAAGATGTCACATACCGAGCCACAGCCATGCAGTTGTCACCCACAAACTGTATATCCATGTTAGCATTCCACATGGACAAAATCACTGGGTTGTAGTCATTGATGTACTTGGACTCTTCGTTCCTTTTCAAATTGTATGTATTTTTGGGTGATTTCCTCGTCACATTATGTCGTAGTGAAGACATCAAACTGTTCACTTTTCCTTTTGAAATCACCGGCCGTGGAAAGTTGAAACGACATTTGGTGTAGAACTTATCCTTGTTTCTGAATTTACGACGACAGTACTTTCCACAACGATGGCTTTGGAAACGTAGAACTTGTTCTCTTAGGCTTTTCTTCTCCGTTGCATTTGGAACAGCACACGTAGAATACTGTTCTATGAAATTCATCACTAAGTCATCGGAATCTGTTCCAAATTTAGGAGCATCCTTGATCCACAACAACATATGTATATGAGGAGCACCTCTTGCTTGGTACTCCTTTCTCCAAAAGAAATCCAACACCTCTCCAAGAGGTGGATTCTTCTTATTTGTGATGAAAGACATCATAGCTTCAAATTTATGATTGAAGTACCTGCATACATTCACAGGATCCAAAGAACACAGTTCTCCAGGTGTCTTGAATTCAATGTTTTCAATATTTCCATTTGCTTCTCGTAGAAATTCAAGTAAGTCTTCCCAGCCATACTCGGCACAGCTCAGAGTGAGGAACCATGTCGGAGTTCCTAAGTTCCTCAGCATACATTTTAAATCACCATGACGACGATACCAATACTCATTAGTACCACGCTGACACGCCATGAGATTAATTAAGTGAGAATCCAAAATACTATCTTGGACATTAACTTTATGCATAAAGTCTCTTGCCGAGATATTTCGCATCTGTATACCACTTTTCAAGATGTGGTTCACTGCATATGACAATCCAGACAGATCGCTTTCAAACAGGAGATGAAACAAATAGGGAATGCATTGACGAAACCTAGGATCTTCTCCATACAATCGTAAAGTCTGGTATTCAGACGCAGGAATTTGATGAGATCGCTCATCATATCTTCCTCCTCGACCTGTGGGAAATAGCTGTGGGAAACACCGAGCTTCCAAACTTTCCTCCCAAACACTAATGGGACTCCCTTTGGCTTGTTTCATTTGAAACAACTCAATAGCATTCCCCATGACTTCCTTGGAATGCAATGGATGAACACTATAATGTTCATATATTTCTTCACTTTTAGAGGCCTCTACTTTCTCAATTTGCCCAGCACACAAATCGCTATCCTCTTCATCACTTACTTCCTCTTCTGCAACATACACATTCTTATAATACTTATTATTTTTCTTCAAATACACTGTTGCCTTTTTGACTTTCCTAACATCCACTAAATCTTGCCATATTTTCTTATTCTTTGTCGGAACCCCATTAACCAAGATAACCAGAGGTTCCTCTTCCACTTCTTCTACTCCAATTGTGTTAATGTTTTTATTCAAATCTAAAGGCAAATAAACAACTCTTCCCTTTAATCCTTTCTGTAAATCTGCTGGAGGCAACTTCCCTGTCTTTGGCTCCATTCTTACAATAGCCTGAAAGGGATGAATACTTTGAATCAAAATAGATTCATACGTTTTTAAATCCTTCAATTCAGAAGGAATCTCAACCAATTCAAGATTATTATGAACTGCCCTAGCAGGCATCTGATTTTGGTTTAATTTATTACAACAATAAGTACACACACGTTGATCCGATCCCAAATCAAAATAATTTTCTACCATCAAGTATGTGGCAAAATCCTTCCATTCACTATTATTTTCCCTTTCACTTTTTGCATATAAATCCACTACCTTAGTCTGATTCTTATAATAAGTACGTCGACAACAAACACAAGTGAAATTAGGTCTGTCACTTGATTTCATCTGAAACGTGGCAATTTCCTTCTGAAAATTATCTGTACTGTAAACCTGTACATTATCTTCCACATTACTCTCTACTTCAGGGTCAATTTGAACATTCTCATCTTTACTACTAAAGTAACAAAACTCAATTTCTTCACAAATATTCTTCACATCTATTTCAGAACCATGCAAAAGAGCAGCACATAATTGTTTAAGCATAATTGCTGGACTCTTTGCATAATACAACATTCTCACTAATTTTCTCACTTTATTATGATGCACTGCTAGCATCCTGAAATGATGAAAAACACTCTGGCATACTCTCCTGGAAAGACAAGCCAGTGAATGACCACGCAAACCTGTTATTTGTCTCACTCTGCAAGGATCTAAATCTTGCAACAACTTCATTTTCTGCTTCAAACTTTTCTTATTAAATGTCCGTATAAAATCACAAAGCAAATTGATGGAAACCTGTCGCACACTGCAAATAGAACTACACTTCCAAATGTACACAGGAGCCTTAGGACGTCTTCCTAAAACCTCATCACTTAGCGCCTCTTCTGTCTCTGTTGTCACAAGTTTTTCTTTTTCAACTGGACAACCATCCTTCACTTCATAAGCTCGACCACTGATGTCAACTGCATGCACCAAATCATTATCCTGAAAATAACTCTCCTCATTAAAAAATGCCTCAGAACTTGAACTATGCATCCATTCTCCGGAAAAAACTTCACAAAAGTTAGTACGATTTACTACTCTCTTCCATCTACTGTTTGTTTTGAAATCAGAAATTACCTTGCTTAGTTTCCTAATTCTATTGATTACCAAAATAAACAACTTTCGCTTAATTTCAAAAGCATGATCAATAATTTTCTCGACATTTTTCTTCTTCTTATAAAATGCCGCTTTCTGTTTGCATTTCTTAATATTTCTTAATAAATTAACTATTATCCGATTACGGAACATTCGTTGTCGAATGTCCCTAAACTGTTCTTTCCTTCTACTATCATGCACAGAGTTATCTCTTCCTCTACCAGTAACATTTTTCATGGGTCTTTTCTTTCCATTTAAATTACTCTTCTTTTTCTGAACTGAAACATTTGGGCGAGAAAAACTTTTTTTACTACAAATATTTTTTAAGAAAGACTTTGTGCTCTTACCCGGAGCTTTCTTGGTGTTTTGATAAGTATTTAGGGAAGAGGACTGCTGCAATAAAACATCACCGTGCTGTCTTTGACGTTTTCGAGCCTTTATAATTCTATTTTTGGTAGGCATTTTCCAAACTATGAAAGAATCTGCAGTTGAATCTGTTGAAAAATATAATAAAAAATGTTAATAACCACTATTACCAAACAGTAAATGAATAACAGTCATCAAAAACTTAATGCCCTTCTTATTATTTAACATAGCAAATCAAGGCATATGACTGTATATGATGTTATTTTTCTTTTTTAAATGGAAAGCGTTCTTCATGGTGCAAGTTTCTTGTAAATACGCTCCCACCTGCGAAAAGGAACTTAGCAATGCAAAGCTGCTTGGGTCCCCGGTGTCTGTCAACATTCTAAACAGTCCGGAGCGGCCGCCATCTTATCTCTCGGTAGGATCGAGAGAGAAGAAGAGGTGAAAAACGAAGGGGAAATTTAATGAAAGGGGACAAAGTATACCCTGGTTGACCCCCTAGGAATGTTGTTGGGATTTTTAAAGGGTCCCCTGGGGAAAATAAAAAAAATATATTTTTCACGATAGAACCGCTTCCCAAACACCGAACTGGGCCGCAAACTGCACGAGAATACGCCATTTTGTGCTTCGTTTTAATTAAATTACTAGGAATAAGGAGGTGCGGGAGACGTATCCCAATCCCTTATATTTTCTTCACATCTAGCATGTGCTTCGAATGGAAATCCATAGAGCATATTATCAAGCACATTATCGCCGCTTTATCGGTCGTTTTCGGCCGATAAAGCGGCGATAATTGAAGCGCACAGGCTTGATAAAATACCACATTGTTATAAATGAATCCTTATTGAGACACAATGTCTGCGCCAACTTGCCTTTTTTACAATGCCACAATTTTGTCGTGCACGGCAGCCATTTTACATGCCAGGCTGGTCTCAGCCTATCACCTAGCCCTGCGAATGTAGGGAAATATTATCAAACCTGTGCACTAAAATTATCGTCGCATTATTGGCCGAAAACGGCTGTTAAAGCGGCGATAATGGGCTCTAGAATATGCTCTATGGAAATCCAATCGAAGCCCATGGCTAAAAACTACTCAACACCATTGTTTGGACATTATTAACATGGCTATGTAACTCCCATAATCAAAATTTAAATTTGCCAAGCACACTTGTGTTACTGCATGCCAGAATGCTACACCGAATATGCAATTACAATTTCGCAAAGTAACAAAATCTATTTCTATATCACTACAGACAAAGCCACAATTTAAAAACACAGCATTCTTCATCATTTTCTCCTTAGCGTTAAAAAGCGGTAGCAATGCATGAATATCACGCTGAAAAGTCCGCGATATTCATGCATTATCCTGCAAATGCTCTTAGCCATGTTATCCACCTCCCATTGGATAACATGCCTAAGAACTGCTCGCAAATGCGAAAAAAAACGGTCGCAATGCATGAATAACGCTGAAAAGTCAACGATATTCATGCATTATTCAGCAAATGCTCTTAGCCATGTTATCCACCACCCATTGAATAACATGACTAAATACTGCTCAGAGCCCCATGAGGAACGCTTTCCATTTAAAAGAGAAAACATATCATCATAGAAAATTATCGTTTTTAAACACAGCATATAAATCAATTGTATACCTGCATTCAAGAGGAAATGACTGAAAATATCCTTGAGACACATGAACGCGTTTTCTGGAATACCCTAGCACCATTTTTCCGACATTATTAACATGGCTATGTAACTCCCATAATCAAAATCTAAATTTGCCAAGCGCAGGTGAGAACGTATTTACAAGACACTTGCCCCATGAGGAATGCTTTCCATTTAAAAATGAAAAAATAACATCAAAGACACTCAGTCAGTCAGTCAGTCAAATACACTTTATTCGATTTTTGTTAAAATCATAAAAGGCAAAACATACATATATTTAAAAAAGATATTTTAAAAATACCCACAGTTCATTTTGTTTTTACATAGTGTCCAAAAAGAATCACTTAATTAGTCACCATAATACATGCAGTAAAGTAACAGTTAATATATTGATTTTTAGTTTTTAAACAGTTCAGTTCTAGGAGTCCTTTTGTTTCTACCTCTGTATGCGGCTGTTAAAAAACTCGCAACACAAAAAGTGACATGTGCATCCGGCAATCTTTGGAGGTAAAGCAAGGCAGGTCTCACTTGTAAGAAGCCCAGTGTTTTCAGGAGGGGAATTAGATATTTTCTCCTCTCAGTATTGTAAAGTGCACAGAAAAACAGGAAATGGAGAGTGTCCTGATCAGAGAATTGGTCACACTCACAGGGTGGTGTATGTTCCGGTTTACCCCACACAGGAAAGATGCCTAGTGAATAGTGGATTAAATTCATTCTGAATCTGGTTAACAAAAATCTATGCAAGGGTTTGGAGACGTATTGCAGGTAAGGTTCCATCGAGGGGGAAGAGGACAAAACCAGGTGTGCTCTTACTAGCGGTTTACTAACTTCAGACTCCTCTCTCTCTAAGCGTGACCTCCCCTGGAATTCCTTCTTAATCCATACAACGTCCGCTTTCCTGATTTTTGACGGAGTTGTATATAGATCAGGTCTCCCGAGGGCAGTGAATGATGATTTTATATATCTTAGCCAAGCTATTTTCATTGCCCCCTCCCTTGCAGTCACGTCTTTAAGAATTGTGTCATTTAAAGACAACTCAGTATTTATCCAGATATTGGCCCAAAAAAGTAAAGGTGCCATTTTCAATCCGTCTATAATATAGGGTAGGCCAACTTCCTCATGTATGGAGTAGGTAGGTGTGGAGTTTGGGACCGACAAAATTCGTCTGATAAGTTTATTCTCTACTGTCTGCATGCTATCCAGATTGGTATAACCCCACAGTGCTGCACCATATGAGGCTATCGAGATGCATTTACTTTTGTAAACTTTAAACACAGCATCCATTGGTTTAGCCCCTAGTCTTTTAGTAAAATCCAACAGAGCTGCTGTGGACCGGGCTAAAGCAATACGTTTGGCCTTAATTTGCGGGACCCAGGAGCCCTTCTCATCAAACAGGACCCCTAAGTAAGGAAAAACCGGGACCCTGGAGAGAACCTCACCATTGCAAAAAAAGGTTTTTGTATGAGATTTATTTTTTTGTGGACCCACAATCATTGTGTGCGATTTAGTCACATTGATTTTTAGATCCAGTTTGGCCATAAAAGAGCCAAAAAGTTCCAAAAGGGTTTGTAGCCCAATGCCCGTGCGGGCGATGAGAACAGCATCGTCCGCATATAAAAGGGCCGGAATCTGCTTCCCACCTACCCGCGGGACATCGGCGTTACCTGCTAACAAGGACTTCCCTAGATCGTTTATGTAAATGGTGAATAAAAGTGGGGCTAGTATACAGCCTTGACGAACACCCTTATTTGACCTAAAGCTGTCAGAGCATCGCCCTTCCCTGGTTACCCGGACCTTCGCAGTAAGGCCCTGGTGCAGGCTTGCTATGAGGGCCACCAAGGGGTCCTCAATACCAAGCTCGCGCAGTATAGCCCAAAGCTTGACCCTGTTAACCAAGTCGAAGGCCGAGGAGAGGTCCATAAAGGCTAAATATAATGAACCCTCCCCGGCCACCGTGTACTTCGATATTAGGAGGTGTAAATTTGAGCATTGCTCTAAGGTTCCCCGTTTTTCCCTAAAGCCATATTGAATCTCTGCGAGATCCCCACAGATCTCCAGGTTTGTTCTCAACTTCGTCAGTAGTACTCTGCCCAGGATCTTAAAGGCAGAGTCTATCAAAGAAATTGGGCGGTAACATCCCGGGTTCTCCCTGTCTCCTTTTTTGAAAATTGGTACTATGACAGATGTGTTCCAGGTTTCTGGAAAACATCCATCATTTGTTGCCCTGAAGACATTTGTAAGGACTTTAGACCAGGTGGTTGGGGCGTATATGAAGAAGTCTACCGGGACTCCATCCGGGCCCGGAGCTTTATTTTTCGTGGAGTCCATAATAGCTTTATATACCTCCTCCTCGTTAAATTCTACTGCCACTAAGCCCCTGGTCAGTCCTGTCTCACTTCCATTCACAGGGTCATTACCGCCATAAATATTTTTAAAGTGATCAACCCATTTCTCGTCACTGATAATACAGTCGGAGATTGTGTTGATCTCCCCAGAGAAGAATTGGTTGTTTATGATGTCCCAGAATCTTTTACTATTCCGTAGTATATCTACGTCAAGCAAATCACTCCAGGCATTCTTTTTAATTGTATTTTTTCTATTTTTAACAGCCAGTTTATACTCTCGCCTTAATTTAGAGATTAAAGTTTTATCCCTCGGCTTTGTTTTAAGGGCATTTTTTAGTTCTTTATGGGCTTTAGAGCAGTTTCTATCAAACCATTTAAATGGATTGGGTGGCAGATTGGAATTGGGAACTGTTAGTTCTTCAGCCGTTTGTGAGCAGATTAAATTAAAAGCTGAGACAATCTCTCCATTGGAGGCATTTTGGTCTAAACAGATACGCATGGGTTCCTCTATCTTTGGGCACAAGGAAGCCATAAAGGTTTCCTGAACCACCTTACCCCACTTGAGCCGTCTGCCCTGGTCACTGGGCACCGTCGATGTGCAAGCCCTGGGAAGACCCAGGTGTTTGCTCCATAAGTCACTCCAATGAACCTGTACAGAGACTGGGTTGTGATCACTATGTGGGGAGGCAGTTACCTCGTAAATCCCCATCTTAGAGGTTAAGCCCTGAGAAACGAAAATAAAATCTATCACAGACCCACTTTCAGACCCTTTGTAAGTGGGAGGCGATTCACCACTACCAGTGCTAAGGGGTTCAGACATATTAAGGCTAGCAAGGAGAAATTCCAGCGCCTCCCCCGCTTTGGTGTGAACAAAGTGCAAATTGCCATTTTCTGTTTGACCATCTGAGTTGCCTAAGTTGCATTTTAAAACACATTTTTGGATGTTAAAATCACCTAAGATTAAAAAATCGAAATTAGTGCAAGATTTATGACTATAATCAATAAGAACATTTTCCAAATGATCCACATGGGCTGTATCTGTTTGTCTAGCCCAGGAATTATAAAAATTTGAAACCACTAGGACCCGCCCTGGTGAAATAGTCCATTCTACCATTAAAATATTTGGGGACCCAGACTCTAATTGTTTAAACGTCCCTGTCAGTTTAAGCGAGAAGAGGAGCACTA
Source organism: Lissotriton vulgaris (assembly GCF_964263255.1). Taxonomy (NCBI): domain Eukaryota; kingdom Metazoa; phylum Chordata; class Amphibia; order Caudata; family Salamandridae; genus Lissotriton; species Lissotriton vulgaris. The sequence continues at coordinate 26,960 of NW_028252057.1, read as the reverse complement.
GTCCACCCTTGGCTCTTCCTGCGCTGCTTGGAGTTGCTGGGATAGTAAAGCTTGTAAACCCATCCAGCCAAAAGGTTGGTGCGGTGTCCCATGTTTCTTGTAGGGCGATTACGTGGTTACTGGCTATGAAGTCTATCCATGTGGGATCTAGTCTTTTGGCTCTAGTCCCTGCCACTTTCCAGCTAAGGAACCGACATGGAGTCAGTTCCCCCTCCCCTAATGGAGCTACAGATGGTGTCTGAGTATGTATTAGTTGTTCATTAATTACAGACATAGAGTCCTCCGCCCTACCTAGTTGGGTTTGCAGGGCCAAGTGTCTTTGCACCACTGATGTTTCTGGTTGGACACCCTTTTCTACGGTCTCCTTAGGGGCCTTATCTATTTGTCAATCCACCCCCTCTAAATCATTTAGACAATTAAACCGGTTGTAAGTTGGGAAGAATGGTGCCGTTCTACCCAAAAGTGGCCAGGGATGAGAAGCCTGATGGCGCCCTCTTCTTCCCACTCTCTCCCATCCAGCATGTCGTTGGAGTGGATATTGTGGGCCTGGGGTGCTTGGGAAGAAGAAAGACACACGGAGGGTATGGATGGTAGATTCCCTTGATCTGTTTTCCCCTTGACAAATGTACGACACCGTGCCCTTGTCCCTAAAGCTTACCAAAATACAGTCCCCCGTGATAGATTTCTGCCCTCCCCCCACCCATGGGACCCTTCTTACCATTATAATCTCATTGTTAAGATGTCTTGGGAGAGGTCTATTTCTGTTTAGCCACTTAATGACCCTAGTTTTTAGGGTACAAAAATCCTCTGTTTCCCCTTCATCAAGTTGAGGGACCCCTGCCATAACTACTGTGAAGTCGTTAGTCTCAGGTGGTAGGTTAGGACGGCGGGGTCTTGCCGGGGGCATTTTTTGATTGTCCGGGATGTTGTTTTCTGTCGTGTGTGCCTGAGGTACTAATACAGGGGGAGGGTTAGGTGTATTGGCATGGGGTGCAATGGTGGTTACAGGGTTTGGGTTTGGTGGTTTTTGGGGGACTACCCCGTTTGCGACCTGGGGTGGAATTGGCGTTGGGTTAACCCCCCTATCTTTTAACCCTAGCGAGGCCACGGGGCTAGTGATAGCTGTTAAATCACTTTCCTGTCGACCACTGCGGTTTTTCAGACTTCCCAATGTGGCCTCCAGTATGGTTAATCTAATCTCGATCTTTTTTACGCTTTCGCTGATCGGGAGTAACAGAGACCTTAGGAGAAATTCCAAGTTTCCCATTGGGACAACAGAGAGGGGGACTTTATCACTACTAGCTCCTACATCTATACTCGGGGCAGGAGCTATAACTTCCTGTTCGTTGGGTTTAGAATGTGACTCTACCAGTGGTTTTACTGTGGGTACCTGATGTTTTAAAGATTTCCCGAAATCTAGGTGTAGGGTCTTGGGTTTGCTGCCACCCTGTGCTCCCTTAGCCTTTCTCCTACGTTTTTTAGGGGGGGGTCCTGGGATTGCTTTTGTGGTGACTGCTTTCAATTTTGAATGTCTGTCGTTACGGGTTGTGGGCGGTTGTGGCATTAAAGCTGTAGCCCCCCTAACGGGACTAATACTAATAGGTAGAGCAGTGCTAGTGATTTCTATTGGGGGGGTGTTCATCCCTTCCCTTAACAAGAGTGGAACATCCTCAATGCGGGTTGACTCCTCCCTTAGAGTGATAGATAGATCTCCCATGGGGGTATTTTTCAGGTTGTCCACTGATCGTCTCCGTTCCGCCCTTAGCCTTGACAAATTTCCCTCTTTATCCACCTCCCCCACAGCCCGGGCAAAGTAATTTTCAAGAGTCCCATTTTTCACTCCACCCGGCTTCTGAGGGGTACTCTCCTTCGTCGGTGAAGGCATGGTTAAACTCCAGAATGCCACCAAAAACGGGTGCAACAAAATTATGTAACCTGTAAGTACCTGTACAATATGGAAAACCAAGAGGGTAGGCCCAGCCCAGCCTGCTCCGGCCTGTGACGGCCTTGGACGGTCCCGCCCTTGTCCCGGGCTTCTCCCGGCGCCCTCCCGCGCGCTCCCGCGCCGCGGGAGAACTGGCCTCCAGATATGTTAATCACTGTCTAGGGGAGGGAGGGGTCGGGGAGAGCAGCCCAGGTGGTCAGAATCAGGCAGGCGGGTGCTCCTGGGAAACAGAGTTCCAGCACCCGCGCTCGCAGCCCCGCCTCGCTCAGCCCACTCCGCCTTGCACGTCTCTCAGCAGTTGCCCCCAGAGATGGTCAGACTCCCCTTACGATGCGGGACCCGCGGAGCGGGTACCGCGAGGGGTGGAGGAAAGAGGTAAGCAGCAAAGAAGGTATTCCACAGGGTCCCAGGTGCAGCGTCCGTTCTGCAGTGCGTCCCACTGGGTCATCCAAGCACGAAAGATTAAGAAGGCTCGAGGGCGGGGGGGAGGGGTCGGGGAGAGCAGCCCAGGTGGTCAGAATCAGGCAGGCGGGTGCTCCTGGGAAACAGAGTTCCAGCACCCGCGCTCGCAGCCCCGCCTCGCTCAGCCCACTCCGCCTTGCACGTCTCTCAGCAGTTGCCCCCAGAGATGGTCAGACTCCCCTTACGATGCGGGACCCGCGGAGCGGGTACCGCGAGGGGTGGAGGAAAGAGGTAAGCAGCAAAGAAGGTATTCCACAGGGTCCCAGGTGCAGCGTCCGTTCTGCAGTGCGTCCCACTGGGTCATCCAAGCACGAAAGATTAAGAAGGCTCGAGGGCGGGGGGGAGGGGTCGGGGAGAGCAGCCCAGGTGGTCAGAATCAGGCAGGCGGGTGCTCCTGGGAAACAGAGTTCCAGCACCCGCGCTCGCAGCCCCGCCTCGCTCAGCCCACTCCGCCTTGCACGTCTCTCAGCAGTTGCCCCCAGAGATGGTCAGACTCCCCTTACGATGCGGGACCCGCGGAGCGGGTACCGCGAGGGGTGGAGGAAAGAGGTAAGCAGCAAAGAAGGTATTCCACAGGGTCCCAGGTGCAGCGTCCGTTCTGCAGTGCGTCCCCAAAGACACTCAAATGCCTTATAAATATGACCCAAAACAACCTATGAAACTCTAACAGTACATATCCAAAATTTAATTGTTTTCAAAATGGTTTTTAAAAACAACATATCTGTTTCAGCTTACATAAAAGACCATGGAATGCGCTTCATATACAACAATACCTTGAGTTACTACATGCCAGAATTCTACACCGAATATGCAAATACAATTTCTCAAAGTAACAAAATCTATTTCTATATCACTATAGACAAAGCCACAGTTTTAAAAACACAGCTTTCTTCATCATTTTCTCCTTAAATCATTATATTCTATATCTAAAATAAATAAAACTTTTCTCACCTTAGCAAATACTTTTTGAGTTTTGAAAACAGTCTCAGAAATACACCAAATTGTCTTCAGCAGAAGAAAAAGGATGCACTCCAGAGGCTGCAGCTATAGAAAGCACAGAAATACAGATATTCATTTCACTTATCTCTCATATTAGCCAATCGTAACTCTTCCCTCTCTTTTTTCAAATCAAAACCCTTCCCCCCCTCTGCCCTCTCTGCCTTTTTTCCATAGCAACCACCTCCTGGAAGACCTCTCATGTTTGCAAGTTCACACAACAATGTTTCAATTGAACTCTGAACTCTCAGTGCACCTGCGTATCCAGTGCAATCTTTCAGTAAAAGTTTCTTCCTTGACCATTAAAATTACATCTTTCAAGAACACATCCATGCACCCTAACTTTCTGTTTTCAGAAATGGAAATGCGCCAATCACTGCTAATGAATCATTACCATTGGAAATCCACAGTTTTTTTTCTTTACAAACTCCTACTGTTTCAACTGCCCTTTCATTACCACACTTCATCTGACTGCAGCACAACCTTCTCCCACCATGTTTAACGTCTGGATTGTTGGACATAGTTACATCCACTGGGCTCAAAGGTATGCTGACAACAGAAATTTACACAACCTCAATTTACAAGATGTGGAAATTAAATGGTTGGGCCAAAGAGGATTAAAATGTCACCAATTGATACCATTGGTGAAAACCTTTATGCATTTGCCCAAACCTGACCTGTTAATTGTGCATTGTGGAGGTAATGATTTGGGCACTTTAACAGGAGTAGGTCTGGAAATGCTTTTAAAGGACACCTTTGAGCAATTAATGGCACTTTTTCCTCAAACTGCCTTGGTATATTCCAATATATGCCAAAGACAGAAATGGAGGTGGTCCAACCAATTTGGTCCACAAATTGAGAAAGCGAGGAAGCATGTAAACAAATCTGTTTCAGCTTTCATGAGAGACCATGGAATGGGCTCTCTGTACAACAATAACTTGCGTTACTACATGCAAGATATCTACAGAGGAGATGGAGTTCACTTCTCAGATGAGGGCAACAGAATTTTCATTCTGAATTTAAGACTGTGCATTGGTACCTACTTATAAGTACCTAAATGGAACATAAACCCAAAAGCTCTTCTCAGAGCTACCCTTCATCTGATCACGCACAATTAATACTTTTCTCTAACTTATTTCTGTAATTTTCAACAAACTACGCTCAAAGAGCGCTTCCCGGTACGCGAACTGGAAGCTAACCGCCCAAAATTATTTAAAAAATGTTTTTTTCCGCACATATGGTCCTCCTCAGCCACCCTCAGAAAACCTGGGGGGTCAAAATACTTGTACCGTGCCCCCTTCTACCCTTTCTGAACATTATTTAACCTCCATTTTATATGTTAATTCGACCGAAACACAAAATGGTGGACTCCCGTTACGCTTCTAGTTCGCGGACTAAACTGCTTCCCGGGAAGCGGCCCAAAGAAAAGGTGGGAAAGTAATTCAAAGAAAAAGGACTGGAGACACTCTCACCAAATATACATTAACTCATACTACATAACAATCCCTTTCATTTTCACAAATTTGATTGAAATTCCATTTAGCCATTAAGCCTGTAGACCTCTCTAAATACCTTGAAGTAAATTACTTCACAAAACACATCTGAAGTGTTGGAATTGACAACCAATAAAAATCTTACTTTCATTTCCTACTTTTATTACCTGATATTTGATTGGTTATATACCTGAATATATATAAAGGAAGAGAAGAAAACACAGCCATTTTGACTGCTACTTCTTGTTGTACATCACATTTCAATACTTACCTAAGACTTCAACTTGTTTCTGAAGGTAAGTTGTTATTTTTAAAAATAAAGTATATTGTACACTATAACTTGATATGGTAGACTTTTTCTGATACATATACACTATCCCTCTGTAGTAGTTATGGATTTAGATAGACTTCTCTGTTATAGTTAGGAATGGAGTTAGGCTTGTCTTCGTTAAATTACATACACTTTTTTATAGTTATATTTCCACTCTGATACTATACACTGTCAAAAGAAAAATTCACTGATAAAAACTACCTATCTAAAATTAATCCCAACAGTGCCCAATCTCTACTAATATATATTTTTTTATTCAAAATTTCAGGCAAAATGGAAGGCGAACAACAAGTTTCATTTTCAATTGAACTGAAGGAGAGCAGCCAAGACAAAATTGATGACTTTATGGATGACAGTAGAGACCACGAACTTCTACAATGTGTTGAAGCAGTGGACAACCTGCTTCAAAATGAAAAACAATTACACCCTATAAAAAATTATGACATTTCTGACAATGAAATGTTAGAAAATTTAATAAAGTATGAAACACAATCATAATAAAAAATAAATAAATAAAGAAAACAAAAAAAAACCAACAAAAACAACAAATAATTAACATACAGTATTAAAAAAATCTATCATTCTTTTATCCTTATAGTACGCTGCCCAGAGCGCTACCCGGTTCGCGTACTAGGAGCTCACCACGCATAAATAATTTTTTTTTTTTTTTTCCCCCCTGCAGAAACCTTTAACAACCTCCACATAAAACCTAGGGGGTCAGGGAGGATCTACTAGGCCCCCTTATCGAAATTTCCCCCTTTGTTTTGGCCTCCTCTTATCTCTCGATCCTACCGAGAGACAACATGGCGGCCGCACCGGACTGTTTAGAATGTTGACAGACACCGGAGAGCCAATCAGCTTCGCTTCGCATAGTTCCGATAAGCGAAAAGTAAGCGGACCGGATCGCTGCCCGGAGCGCTGTTACAGATATATATCTTGATTTAAACGTTAATTTCTCAAAATCCACTAAAGCACATATATTGAGACCTAGCAAAGGCACATCGGGCTAACAGTCCCTACAATTTTGCCAAGTTTCGTGCAAATCCATTCAGCCGTTCGAGCTAAAAGTGAAGCCAACCGCCCTATGGAAAACTCAATGTTAAAAACGCGTTTTGGGACCCCCCTTTTTTCTCGGCCCCCCCTTGACGAACCCCCCCCAAATTTCCAGGAGCTGCTCAGAAACAAAATGTGCCATTTTCCTGAAAATTTCAGCCGATTCCGTCCACAAACGCCAAAGTTATTCGACATAGAATTTTCAGAAATCCCATAGGGAAAAAATCCTAACTATATATACCTACTGGCGACCGGTTCTTCCTTAAAAGTTTGGGGGAGATACGTCAAGCGGGGGCCGAGATAAAAGGGGGGTCCCAAAACACGTTTTCCCCATGTTAATTTCCATAGGGCGGTCGATTTCACTTTTAGCCCGAACGGCTGAATGGATTTCCATCAAACTTGGCAAAATTGTAGGGACTGGTAGCCCGATGTGCCTTTGCTATGTCTCAAGATATGTGCTCCAGTGGATTTTGAGTAATTTAGGTTCAAAAAAATATATATATCTATAGGCGCTCTCCGGTGCGCGCACCGGAGAGCGCTCCAGGCGCGCCACGCGACTTGCGCGCAGAAAGCTGATTGGCTCTCGGTGAATTTCATAGGTTTTTTAAATGCTAATTCCTAACTATAACTGGTGTGAAACCTATGGTTTTTTCAGTGAATATATATATATATATATATATATATTTATTCAAGCTCAAATCGCTTACGTCGACAGAGTTCCAAGGGGGCTGAGAATTTATACAGTCCCAGCCTATGAAAGTCCTGATCCCAGGCTGTTGGAACAATGGGCCGAACTTACAGCTGCATCATGCAAGCAATGCTGGATTTGCTGGTAAAATTTGCATAGAGTGATCGGATGAAGGCATTAGAAGAAATCGCCTCAATTGAAAAAGAATTACCCAAGGATACCGATGTGACCAAACAAGAACAACTGAGAGGGGAAATGAAAAAAATGACTGGTTAAATACGAACTCAAGATAGGACTAAGGAAGCAAGAAAAATTTGAACGCGATGAGCGGGATTATGCTCTTGGTCGGATATTGACTTTGCGAAGAAATTTGACGCCCCCAGAGCAGCAATGAAGAAAAAGAAGAATACGACACTAATTGCAGAACCATCCACATCTGAATCGAGTGTGACTGATGAAGAGCAATCTGGGGATGAAAGACCTAGCACAACCAATGAGAGTCGGAAGAATCCTTTTCATCAGGAATTCGATCTCATCCGCAAAACATGGCTCAGAGGGGGCAAGGTCAAGCCACCAGAGGACGACGAAGAACCCGGAGAGGGGGTTGGAAGGGGAAGAGGAATGGCCAAGACAACCAATTACAACACCCGCAAGAAGCAGGGCAACAGGTGGTAGATACAAGTGAAAATTTAACTATCATCAACCTGACTGAAGATACTCTTACCAAGGCAGAAGAAGAAACGCTGCAATTGGGACTAACTTTTTGCCCGAATAACAAAATTGAGTACACTCAAACCCGAATCGACCTCTTCAAATTAACAAGAAAGATAAAACTGCATAAATTCCACAAACTAAAACTAACGACTGGAGAACCAAAGAAAACAACAAAAAAGACAGGATCACATCCCACGGATGTACTTACTATTAGAGACCTAAACATAGCCAATACGTTGGACAATTTAAGAGATGAGCAGACACAATCATCATCTGCCGTTGGTGAATTTAGAGGAATAGAGCAACAATCCCCCATGACAAACTTCCGGGCGCCTTCTCAATTCAATCCACAAATGCCATATGACGCCATTGATACCTTTTCAGAAGCTATTATTCAAGATCCTATGAAATTAAGGACCTCATCAGTAACAAAAAACAAGAAATCAAAGATGAAAAACAATTTGAGTAAGGGACAATCTATTGCGCTTTCCAATATATCGGAAAAAGAAGGAACTATTATAAAACCCTCCAATAAAGGGGGTAACGTTGTGCTCCTAACAAGAGAACAATACTGCCAGGAATCTCTACGGCAATTGGAAGATGTGGAGAATTAGCTAAAAAGTAGTAAAACAGAATATCAGCGCAGCATTCAAGTTTATCATGATCTGCTAACGAAATGGCGTAATAAACTCATGTTGGATACCAATGAATTTTTGTTTCTTCGCAATCCTGAACCTGTCATTCCGACATTTTATCACCTTCCAAAGGTTCATAAGTATCTTGACTGTCCCCCAGGGAGACCTATTGTATCCTCGAAGGGAGGATTAACTGAGAATTTATCTATTTTCATTGACTCTTTTTTATCTAATTTTATTGTTGATTTGAAGTCCTATGTAAGAGATACCAAGCATTTTGTAGAACAGCTTGAATTGATTACTTGGGATACCACGAGTGTACTTCTAACATTAGACATCACTAGTTTCTATACATGTATTCAGCACACACAAGGTATAGAGGCAGTCAGATATTTCCTGAATAAAAGGCCTGCTAAGTACATGGAACATAGTACCATGTTGATTGAGCTTCTAGAGTTTTGTCTTATGAACAACATATTTCTGTTCGAGAATGAGCTATTTAGACAAATCTCAGGGACTGCGATGGGAACCTGCTTCGCCCCCAGCTACGCGAACCTTTTCGTTGGCTGGTGGGAGGAGCAGGTGGCCCTAGCAGGAGCGAACATCCAGTGGGCAGAACACATCGTGGTATGGCGTCGGTATATCGAAGATCTCTTTCTGGTGTGGAGGGGCTCCACCACACAAGCTGAAGCATTCATTAGGGACTTGAACAACAATAGTCTTAACTTGAAATTTACTGCCGACATCAGTACTTCAGAGGTACACTATTTAGATTTAAGGGTCTTCGTAAATGGGGAGAGGTTGGAGACGGCCTTATACAGAAAACCCACAGCCGGGAATAGCATACTCCATGCTAAAAGTAGCCACCCCCTAGTCTGATTCGAAGCATACCCTATGGGGAACTTCTCAGGTTGAGGCTCAATTGCTCACAAGATTCCGATTTTGTAAAGGCAGCAGAAAAATGCGTCATGAGATTCCGCATAAGGGGTTACAATCAGGCAGAATTGGAGAAGACCTATAGGAAGGTAGCCAGAATTCCTAGGAAACATCTACTAGAGAGTAAGGATAAGAAAGACCAGTCTTCTGAGATTAAAAACAAGTTTCGCATGATTACGACTTTTTCGGATCAGGCTAATACTTTAACCCCTTCGAAGCTAATGACGAGCTGGGCTCGTCATGGCGCTTACCTGCCGTGCGCGTATGACAAGGCCAGCTCGTCATCAGCCCCACCCTCGGGGGAAGCGCTGGCGCTACCCCCGAGGTTCTCTGATCTTTCTTGTTTTGCTGGGGGCGGCAGCAGAAGACCTTCCGCTGCCGCCCCCGCCCCCCCCATGGGAATCCCTGATGACGTCAGCGCGCACAGCGCGCGCTGACATCATCAGGGATTCCCAGCGCTCGGGAAGCCATCTGCTTCCTGCGCGTCTGGGGAAAAGTTAGGATTGCAGTGTCTGGCGGGGGTTTGGGGCAGCGAAGAGGCATCAGGGGAGAGGAAAGAGTTTTTCCTCTCCCCTGATGTCTCTTTGCAGGGCATTTCTACCTCACGATCGCGCACAGCGTCGCGATTGTGCGGCGGAAATGCCCCCACTAGCACCAGGGATGTAATTTTAGATTATAGGGAGCGACCCCTTGGGCAAGGGTCGCTTCCAGGCGGGCTGTGATACTGTTTTTGTTTTTCTGCCCCCCCTGGGGGCAAATCGGCCCGTTTTTTCAGCCGTTTTGCCCCCAGTGGGGGCAGAAGTTCCCCAATAGCACCAGGGTTGTTTTTTGGAGCCAAGATGGCGGCCATATTTTTTGTTTACGTTTTTCTGTCCCCCCTGGGGGCAAATCGGCCCGTTTTTTTGCCATTTTGCCCCCAGGGGGGACAGAAAATGCCCACTAGCACCAGGGATTTTGTTTTTAGCTTTTAGGAAGCGACCCCTTGGGCAAGGGTTGCTTCCAGGTGGCCTCACACTTAACTTTTTGTTTTTCTGCCCCCCCTGGGGGCAAATCAGCCTGTTTTTCGGCCGTTTTGTCCCCGGGGGGGGGGGCAGAAATTTCCCACTAGCACCAGGGATATTTGTTGGGGCACTGTGTTTGTTTTGGGAAGCGACCCCTTGGGTAAGGGTCGCTTCCAGGTGGCCATGATTGTGTTTTTTGTTTTTCTGTCCACCCTGCGTGCAAATAGGCCCGTTTTATTTGCCTTTTTGCCCCCGGGGGGGCAGAAAATACCCACTAGCACCAGGTAATTTAAATTTAGTTTTTAGGAAGCGACCCCTTGGGCAAGAAGTAATGCTTGGCTGGCAGTGTGTGTGGAGTGGCACTTGGCTTGCAGTGTGCGTGGAGTGGTGTTTGGCTGGTGGTGTGTGTGGAGTGGCGCCTGGCTGGATGGTGTGCGTGGAGTGGTACTTGGCTGTCTGTGCACGGAGTGCTGCTTGGCTGGCGGTGTGTGTGGAGGTGCGCATGGCTGGATGGTGTGCGAGGAGTGGTACTTGGCTGTATGTGCACGGAGTGGTGCTTGGCTGGCGGTGTGAGTGGAGTGGTGCTTGGCTGGCGGTGTGCGTGGAGTGGCGCTTGGCTTGCAGTGTGCATGGAGTGGCGCTTGGCTTGCAGTGTGCGTGGAGTGGTGCTTGGCTGGCGGTGTGTGTGGAGTGGCGTTTGGCTGGATGGTGTGCGTGGAGTGGTACTTTGCTGTCTGTGCACGGAGTGGTGCTTGGCTGGCGGTGTGTGTGGAGTGGTACTTGGCTGTCGGTTTGCGCTGAGTGGTGTATGGCTGGCGGTGTGCATGGAGGGGTACTTGGCTATCTACGCACGGAGTGGTGCTTGGCTGGCGGTGTGTGTGGAGTGGCGCTTGGCTGGTGGTGTGCGTGGAGTGGTACTTTGCTGTCTGTGCACGGAGTGGTGCTTGGCTGGCGGTGTGTGTGGAGTGGTACTTGGCTGTCGGTGTGCCCTGAGTGGTGTTTGGCTGGCGGTGTGCGTGGAGGGGTACTTGGCTATCTACGCACGGAGTGGCGCTTGGCTGGTGGTGTGTGTGGAGTGGCGCTTGGCTGGTGGTGTGTGTGGAGTGGCGCTTGGCTTGCAGTGTGCGTGGAGTGGTGTTTGGCTGGCGGTGTGTGTGGAGTGGCGTTTGGCTGGTGGTGTGCGTTGAGTGGTACTTGGCTGTCAGTGCACGGAGTGGTGCTTGGCTGGCGGTGTGTGTGGAGTGGCGCTTGGCTGGATGGTGTGCGTGGAGTGGTACTTTGCTGTCTGTGCACGGAGTAGTGCTTGGCTGGCCGTGTGCGTGGAGCGGTGCTTGGCTGGCGCTGAGTGGTGCTTGGCTGGCGGTGTGTGTGGAGTGGCGCTTGGCTGGCAGTGTGTGTGGAGTGGCGCTTGGCTGGTGGTGTGTGTGGAGTGGCGCTTGGCTGGCGGTGTGTGTGGAGTGGCGCTTGGCTGGTGGTGTGTGTGGAGTGGCGCTTGGCTTGCGGTGTGTGTGGAGTCGCGCTTGGCTTGCAGTGTGCGTGGAGTGGTGCTTGGCTGGCGGTGTGTGTGGAGTGGCGCTTGGCTGGTGGTGTGTGCTGAGTGGTACCTGGCTGTCTGTGCACGGAGTGGTGCTTGGCTGGCGGTGTGTGTGGAGTGGCGCTTGGCTGGATGGTGTGCTTGGAGTGGTACTTTGCTGTCGGTGCATGGAGTGGTGCTTGGCTGGCGGTGTGTGTTGAGTGGTACTTGGCTGTCGGTGTGTGCGCTGAGTGGTGTTTGGCTGGTGGTGTGCGTGGAGGGGTACTTGGCTATCTATGCACGGAGTGGTGCTTGGCTGGCAGTGTGTGTGGAGTGGCGCATGGCTGGATGGTGTGCGTGGAGTGGTACTTGGCTGTTTGTGCACAGAGTGGTGCTTGGCTGGCGGTGTGCAAGGAGTGGTGCTTGGCTGGCGGTGGGCGTGGAGGGGCGCTTGGCTTGCAGTGTGCGTGGAGTGGTGCTTGGGTGGCGGTGTGTGTGGAGTGGCGCTTGGCTGGTGGTGTGCGTTGAGTGGTACTTGGCTGTCTGTGCACGGAGTGGTGCTTGGCTGGCGGTGTGTGTGGAGTGGCGCTTGGCTGGATGGTGTGCTTGGAGTGGTACTTTGCTGTCTGTGCACGGAGTGGTGCTTGGCTGGCGGTGTGTGTGGAGTGGTACTTGGCTGTCGGTGTGTGCGCTGAGTGGTGTTTGGCTGGTGGTGTGCGTGGAGGGGTACTTGGCTATCTATGCACGGAGTGGTGCTTGGCTGGCAGTGTGTGTGGAGTGGCGCATGGCTGGATGGTGTGCGTGGAGTGGTACTTGGCTGTTTGTGCACGGAGTGGTGCTTGGCTGGCGGTGTGCGTGGAGTGGTGCTTGGCTGGCGGTGTGCGTGGAGTGTCGCTTGGCTTGCAGTGTGCGTGGAGTGGTGCTTGGCTGGCGGTGTGTGTGGAGTGGCGCTTGGCTGGTGGTGTGCGTTGAGTGGAACTTGGCTGTCTGTGCACGGAGTGGTGCTTGGCTGGCAGTGTGTGTGGAGTGGCGCTTGGCTGGATGGTGTGCGTGGAGTGGTACTTTGCTGTCTGTGCATGGAGTGGTGCTTGGCTGGCGGTGTGTGTGGAATGGTACTTGGCTGTCGGTGTGTGCTGAGTGGTGCTTGGCTGGCGGTGTGTGTGGAGTGGCGCTTGGCTGGAAGGTGTGCGTGGAGTGGTACTTTGCTGTGTGTGCACGGAGTGGTGCTTGGCTGGTGGTGTGTGGAGTGGTACTTGGCTGGCGGTGTGCGCTGAGTGGTGTTTGGCTGGCGGTGTGCATGGTCTGGTGCTTGGATGGTGGTGTGGGTGGACTGGCGCTCGGCTGGCAGTGTGCAAGTACTAACTTTCTGTTGGTCATTACACACACTGCTAGTTGAGTGACACTCTACGCAGTCCATCATTTTGTGTAGTTGCTGTGGCAGATACGTAAGTGATGGGCCCTTGAATGGCGCTGTCTGCTGGTGTGAGTGTTGTAATGTGATGGGTCCGCGGCTGGCGGTGGGTGGGCCAAAGGCCTGTGACTAAGGCAGGGGGACTTAACTTGTAAAACTTACATACTACTTTTTTCAAAATTCATTTTTGGCCTGTTCTGCTTTGGGGCACCCACACAAGTGAGGTATCCTTTTACTCGGGAGAACAAGGGGAACGCTGGGTGGTAGGACATTTTTGCCGGCACGGAGATCCCACGCAAAAAAGTTTGGAAAATTGATATTTTTACCTAAGGTTTGCAAGGAGTTCTGGGTAGGAAAACATTGGGGGACCCACGCATGCCATACCTCCTTGGAAGCCCCCGGGTGTCTACTTTTCAGAAATGTGTGGGTTTGGTAGGTTTCCCTATATGGCCATCTAGCACGGGGCCAAAAACCCAGGTAACCCCTCTTGCAAAAGCTGGTGGTATTGACATTCAATACCACCAGCTTTTGTAAAAGGGGTTACCTGGGTTTTTGGCCCCGTGCGAGATGGCCATCTAGGGAAACCGACCAAACCCACACATTTCTGAAAAGTAGACACCCGGGGGCTTCCAAGGAGGTATGGCTTGCGTGGATCCTCCAACGTTCCTTTACCCAGAATCCCTTGCAAACATCAATTTTTGCAGAAAAAATCAGATTTTTCACACTTTTGTTGTGTGGGAAAGCGTGGCGTCACTGGGCTCACACAAATTTCCTCCCACCCAGCGTTCCCCCAGGTCTCCCGATAAAAATGGTACCTCACTTGCGTGGGTAGGCATAGTGGCTGCAACAGGAAAAGGTCCAAATCGTATGGTGGAGAAATTACAATAACCAATAGCAACATTACCTTCTTTTTTGGGGGGTAGGATTGAGTTTTTGGACCGGGGCTCGGCGGGCATCTTTGGAAACTACCAAAACCAAACAGTTCTGAAAACTAGACACCCGGGGGAGTCCAGGAAGGTATGGCATGCGTGGGTCCCCCAATGTTTTCCTACCCAGAAATCCCTGCAAACCATAAATTTAGGTTAAAAAAACAGTTTTCCATACATTTTTGCGTGGGATCTCCGTGTCGGCACAAATGTCCTACCACCCAGAGTTCCCCTTGTTCTCCCGAGTTAAATGATACCTCACTTGTGTGGGTGGGCCAAGGCCTGTGACTAAGGCAGGGGGGCTTAACTTGTAAAACTTACATACTACTTTTTCAAAATTCATTTTCGGACTGTTCTGCGTTGAGGCACCCACACAAGTGAGGTATCCTTTTACTGGGAGAACAAAGTGAATGCTGGGTGGTAGGACATTTTTGCCGGCACGGAGATCCAACGCAAAAAAGTTTGGAAAAGTGATATTTTTACCTACTTTTAAGGTTTGCAAGGAGTTCTGGGTAGGAAAACATTGGGGGACCTACGCATGCCATACCTCCTTGGACTCCCCCGGGTGTCTACTTTTCAGAACTGTTTGGGTTTGGTACTTTCCAAAGAATACCACCGAGCCCCGGGCCAAAAACTCAGGTGCCCCCCCCAAAAATCAAGGTTGTTTTGCAATTGGGTATTGTAAATTCACCACCATACGATTTGAACCGTTTCCTGTTGCAGCCACTATGCCTACCCACGCAAGTGAGGTACCATTTTTATCGGGAGACCTGGGGGAATGCTGGGTGGGTGGAAATTTGTTGATCCACGCAGATTCCAGAACTTTCCACCACAGAAATGTTAGGAAAATGTGTTTTTTTTTTCAAAATCTTAGCTTTGCAAGGGATTCTGGGTAACACAACCTGGGGGTAGGCAGACGAGTCACCACATCCTGAATTTCCCTGTGTGTCTAGTTTTCAAAAATGTATAGGTTTGCTAGGTTTCCCTAGGTGCTGGCAGAGCTAGGGCGCAAAAACAAAAGGTAGTCTTTTTTTCCAAAAAGTCCAAAATTTCACTGGGAAAATGAGGTGCGACGATGTTGTGTTTTGCGCTGTTTCATGTCGCAGCCACTATGCCTACCCACGCAAGTGAGTTACCATTTTTTTCGGGAGACCTGGGGGAACGCTGGGTGGGTGGAAATTTGTTGATCCACGCAGATTCCAGAACTTTCCACCACAGAAATGTGAGGAAAATGTGTTTTTTTTGTCAAAATCTTAGCTTTGCAAGGGATTCTGGGTAACAAAACCTGAGGGTAGGCAGAGGAGTCACCCCATCCTGAATTCCCCTGGGTGTCTACTTTTCAAAAATGTATAGGTTTGCTAGGTTTCCCTAGGTGCTGGCAGAGCTAGGGTGCAAAAACAAAAGGTAGTCTTTTTGTACAAAAAGTGCAAAATTTTACTGGGAAATTGAGGTGCGACCATGTTGTGTTTTGCACTGTTTCTTGTCGCAGCCACTATGCCTACCCACGCAAGTGAGGTACCATTTTTTTTCGGGAGACCTGGGGGAACGCTGGGTGGGTGGAAATTTGTTGATCCACGCAGATTCCAGAACTTTCCACCACAGAAATGTGAGGAAAATGTGTTTTTTTTTTCAAAATCCTAGCTTTGAAAGGTATTCTGGGTAACAAAGCCTGAGGGTAGGCAGACGAGTCACCC
This sequence comes from Lissotriton vulgaris, assembly GCF_964263255.1. NCBI lineage: Eukaryota > Metazoa > Chordata > Amphibia > Caudata > Salamandridae > Lissotriton > Lissotriton vulgaris. The sequence continues at coordinate 11,162 of NW_028252057.1, read as the reverse complement.
CATCCTGAATTCCCCGGTGTGTCTAGTTTTCAGAAATGTATAGGGTTGCTAGGTTTCCCTTGGTGCTGGCAGAGCTAGGGCGCAAAAACAAAAGGTACTCTTTTTTTCAAAAAAGTCCAAAATTTCACTGGGAAAATGAGGTGCCACGATGTTGTGTTTTGCGCTGTTTCATGTGACAGCCACTATGCGTACCCACGCAAGTGAGGTACCATTTTTTTCAGGAGACCTGGGGGAACGCTGGGTGGGTGGAAATTTGTTGATCCATGCAGATTCCAGAACTTTCCACCACAGAAATGTGAGGAAAATGTGTTTTTTTTGTCAAAATCTTAGCTTTGCAAGGGATTCTGGGTAACAAAACCTGAAGGTAGGCAGAGGAGTCACCCCATCCTGAATTCCCCTGGGTGTCTACTTTACAAAAAGGTATAGGTTTGCTAGGTTTCCTTAGGTGCTGGTAGAGGTAGGGCGCATAAACAAAAGGTAGTCTTTTTGTCCAAAAAGTGCAAAATTTTACTGGGAAATTGAGGTGCGACCATGTTGCGTTTTGCGCTGTTTCATGTCGCAGCCACTATGCCTACCCACGCAAGTGAGGTACCATTTTTTTGGGGAGACCTGGGGGAACGCTGGGTGGGTGGAAATTTGTTGATCCACGCAGATTCCAGGACTTTCCACCACAGAAATGTCAGGAAAATGTGTTTTTATTGTCAAAATCTTAGCTTTGCAAGGGATTCTGGGTAACAAAACCTGAGGGTAGGCAGAGGAGTCACCCCATCCTGAATTTCCCTGGGTGTCTACTTTTCAGAAATGTATAGGTTTGCTAGGTTTCCTTAGGTGCTGGCAGAGCTAGGGCGCAAAAACAAAAGGTAGTCTTTTTGTCCAAAAAGTGCAAAATTTTACTGGGAAATTGAGGTGCGACCATGTTGTGTTTTGTGCTGTTTCATGTCGCAGCCACTATGCCTACCCATGCAGGTGAGGTACCATTTTTTTTGGGAGACCTGGGTGAACGCTGGGTGGGTGGAAATTTCTTGATCCACGCAGATTCCAGAACTTTCCACCACAGAAATGTTAGGAAAATGTGGGTTTTTTTTCAAAATCTTAGCTTTGCAAGAGATTCTGGGTAACAAAACCTGGGGTAGGCAGACGAGTCACCCCATCCTGAATTTCCCTGTGTGTCTAGTTTTCAAAAATGTATAGGTTTGCTAGGTTTCCCTAGGTGCTGGCAGAGTTAGGGCGCAAAAACAAAAGGTAGTCTTTTTGTCCAAAAAGTGCAAAATTTCATTGGGAAATTGAGGTGCGACCATGTTGCGTTTTGCGCTGTTTCATGACGCAGCCACCATGCCTACCCACGCAAGTGAGGTACCATTTTCTTTGGGAGACCTGGGGGAACGCTGGGTGGGTGGAAATTTGTTGATCCACGCAGATTCCAGAACTTTCCACCACAGAAATGTGAGGAAAATGGTTTTTTTTTGTCAAAATCCTAGCTTTGCAAGGTATTCTGGGTAACAAAAACTGGGGGTAGGCAGACGAGTCACCCCATCCTGAATTTCCCTGGGTGTCTAGTTTTTAAAAATGTATAGGTTTGCTAGGTTTCCCTAGGTGCTGGCAGAGCTAGGGCACAAAAATAAAAGGTAGTCTCTTTGTCCAAAAAGCACAAGATTTCACTTGTAAAATGAGGTGCGTCCACGTTGTGTTTTGCGCTGTTTCATGTCGCAGCCACTATGCCTAACAACACAAGTGAGGTACCATTTTTTTCCAGAGACCTGGGGGAACACTGGGTGGGTGGAAATTCGTTGATCCTCGCAGATTCCAGAACTTTCCTCCACACTAATGTGAGGAAAATGTGTTTTTTTTGTCAAATTCCTAGCTTTGCAAGGGATTCTGGGTAACAAACCCTGGTGGTAGGCAGTCGAGTCACCCCATCCTGAATTCCCCTGGGTGTCTACTTTTCAAGAATATATAGGTTTGCTAGGTTTCCCTAGGTGCTGGCAGAGCTAGGGCTCAAAAACAAAAGGTAGTCTCTTTGTCCAAAGAGCGCAAGATTTCACTGGGACATTGAGGTGCGACAACGTTGCGTTTTGCACTGTTTCGTGTCGCAGCCACTATGCCTACCCACGCAAGTGAGGTAGCATTGTTTTAGGGAGACCTGGGGGAACACTGGGTGGGTGGAAATTTGTTGATCCACGCAGATTCCAGAACTTTCCTCTACAGAAATGTGAGGAAAATTTGTTTTTTTTGTCAAATCCTTAGCTCTGCAAGGGATTCTGGGTAACAAGACCTGGTGGTAGGCAGTCAAGTCACTCCATCCTGAATTCCCCTGTGTGTCTAGTTTTCAAAAATGTATAGGCTTGCTAGGTTTCCCTAGGTGCCGGCAGAGCTAGGGTGCAAAAACTACAGGTAGGCACTTTGCTAAAAAAGGGTCAATTTGTAACTGCAAAATTTAGGTGTCACCACGTTGCATTTTGCGCTGTTTCCTGTCGCAGGCACAAGGCCGACCCACACAAGTGAGGTACCGTTTTTATCAGGAGACTTGGGGTAATTCAGATTCGTAAATCAACTGTTATTACCAATTGAGCTTTCGCGCATTTCTCCCTTTCAATGAAAGACATTGTGTAAAAAAAAATATTTTTGAAAAATGACCAATAATTCTCATGCTAGTATGAGTATTCCCAATTTTGAAAATTAGCAATTATATACTGTTTCTGAACTCTATAATTTGTACCCAATTCAGAAATACATAGGTGTCTTTCATACAGATTTTTCCATGTATACATTTTCCAAGACAAAGTGCTCTATACCCAGTAAATGAAAAAATACCATTGCAAGTTGCTGCTCAGTTTTTGGATCTGGGTTCGTCAAGTTCTTGGTGAAACTACAAGTCTTATATATCCCCACAACCAGGAAGGTCTAACGGATGTAACGGTATATTGCTTTCCAAGAGCAGTCAAAATTAGAAAAAGTTATAGGTGAAAACGTTGAGACAAAAGGCTGTTTTTTTCAACACATTTTCAATTATTCCAATATTTAACTGTTAGTTTCTATAAAGAAACCTTCATGGATTTAGACAAATGACTCCTTTCTGAATTCAGAATTTTGTCTACTTTTCGAAAATGTACAGCTTTCTAGGATCCATTATTGCTTTCAAACTTATTTCTACCATTAACTGGAAGGAGGTGAAAAGCTCTAAAAATAGCAAAAATAGGCTATGTCCCAGAAAAATGCCAAAACTGTGTAAAAAATGTCGGTTCTCTGACAAAAGACTGTCCTTTCCTAAAAGCTGAGAAAATGGAGATTTCAGCCCCACAAACCCTTTTTTGATAACATTTTCAGGGAAAAACCCAGAAGCTTTCATTTGCAGCCTGTTTTTCCCATTTTTCTGAAAAAAACAAAAAAATCACTACATTTTGGTTAATTTCTGGGACCCCTCCAAGGGAATCCACAAACCCTGGGCGCCTTTAGAATCCACATGATGTTGGAAGAAAAGGACGTAAATTTGGCGTGGATACCTTATGTGGTCAAAAAGTTACAAGGCCCTAAGCACGCACTACCCCAAATCGCCAAAAAAGGGCTTAGCACAGGAGGGGAAAAGGCCTAGCAGCTAAGGGGTTAAGAAAGGTACTCTCAAAAAACTGGCATATTCTTCACACTGATCCCATTATTGGGAACGATGTTCCTTTGAAGACTCTAATAACTTTCAGAAAACTGAGATCCATTAAGGACAAAATCGTTCATAGCCATCTTGCAACAGTGAAATCAAAAGTGAGTGGGACACTCAAGGACATGAAGGGATTTTTTCCATGTGGGAAATCTCGTGCATGTGATAATAGCAAACGGGTATTCTCATATAAGATCCCAGGGATGTCCCAAGCGAGGTCCATTAAGGAATTCATTACATGTACAACCCCCTATGTTGTTTATTGTCTTACCTGCCCCTGTGGACTTCAATATATTGGGAGCATGATCAAAAATGTGAAAATGCGTATCTTAGAACATCAGAGAGCAATAATGAATAAAGATATTGCATACCCTGTAGCTCGACATTTCGCCGAAGTACATCAAAGTAACAGGGAGCTGTTACAATACTTTGGTCTGGATCACATAACCCAAAACCCCAGAGGGGGAGATAGATCACTTAGTCTTCGAAGACTTGAGTCTCGCTATATTATTGATATGCAGACAAAACACCCGCTAGGTCTTAATAGTGGGGAAGAACTGACTGTTCATTCAGGGAGATAAGAAACGTGTATATGAAATGAGGAATGTATATAAATTATAGTGATTGTGAATTTATTTCCCAAAGATGGCCTCTGCCAAATTGTTTATGTTGAACTGATCTGATTCAATATGGGACATGAAGAATTGGATCTTTAATTCGGTATAGAATTATGATGAAATCGTTACCATTAATCCCCTCAAATCTGTAATGAACTTTGAGATTTGAACATTTATGAAACTGTTGATTTTTATCCCCCTGCTCTAGTCCTGTAAGGAGTGGTGATAAGCAGCCGATACACAGCTTTATTTCTTTTCTTTTCAGCCTATTGGTGTATGGTAAATTGCACACCATGTATTTTGCCCATGATTTGTAAATACTGCAACCACCTATGTGGTTATTGCATACATATGCTAAATAGTTTGTGCTCTTTTTGCTGACAATATCACACAATTGGCAGTTCGATGGCGCCTTGGTAAAATGCCGGTGATCTGCCGATACACGGCTGTATAAACAAAACATGCACCAGCAATAGCGGTTTATATGTTAGAAATGAAACAACATCGGAGGTATTGTGAAATATGTGATGCTTAACCTCTCCAAAATGGCCGCTATATTCTCATGCGTTTTCGTAATTGTCCTTTGTCAGTTACATGTGAATGACGTATATATTAAGCTGTCAGACGGTCAAGAATGTAAACATTGACGAAGGACTCCGTGTCCAAAACGCGTCTGTAACACTTGTTTGTGGGCTGAAATAAAACCTTGCCGCTTACCCCTGGAGTGCGTTAACGTTTTCTTTACGGAAACTGCACCCGCTTGAGAGTGCCTCGGGATTACCGATGCGACTTTGGAGCTTTGATATATATATATATATATATATATATATATATATATATATATATATATATTGCCGAAAACTCCTACTGCTGCTGCTTTTCCCTCGCAGGATGCAAACAGAGAGCACGGACCATCAAGCTATTTCAAATGCCTTTTAGTTTAGATTCCAAATCAAGACAAACCAGGGCAGGCAATGGTGGCAAGAAACCATCTCCAGGTGAGGAGATTAGTTTTTTATGCGAGGAACGCCTCCAATCCCTGAGACCGGGGACGCGAAAATACTACGGAAAAAATGAAAAAACTACACCCGTAGGAGGAGGAAGAGGGGGAGGGCAAGGACAAGGTCAGGCAAGCAATGGTCAGCTGAAGAAGAGAGGCAGGGGTCAGTGGCAGAAGAAATAAGTAGCCACGTACAACAGACTATCATTAACCTAACCCCTATGACCCTAACCACTGAAGAGGAGAGCATTTTGAGGTTGGGAATTTCATTTGCCCCAAAACCTAATTTGAACTATGCTGCCACCCGCACTGACTTTTACATAGCTACCGCAAACTTAAATTGAAGAAATATCATGAAATTAAATCTAATGAAACGGAGGGTGAAATCTATGAGGTAAAACCGAATCCCTCGTTAACCCAGGAGTTAAATACACTATGGACCCATGAGGGTAATGATACCATCAGTATGGATATCAGTGAAATGAACATATCTGATGGATTGCCACGATCTCCTATGATACCGATAAAGACAGCGGGTACAAAGCCCATTTAAACCTCCGTCAACTTTTTGCCCAATAATGCCACAAGACTCAATCGATGTGTTCCATGAGAATATTGTAAGCGATCTGAAGGAGTTATATGGAAAGATCAGCAAGGCAAAATACAGATATGACCAACAAACATTTGAATATGAATCCTTGGTGCAAAAGTTCAAGAAATACAACAATTTAATCATCCGCCCAAGTGATAAAGGGGGTAACATTGTGCTTCAAACCAAAACCGAATATGATAAAGAGGCATTCCATCAATTAAACAACAGAGAGCATTATGAGAGAATCAAGGGGGATGAAGTAAAAAGCATGCAAAATGAATATCACAAGCTCCTACAAAAATGGAAATTGGCAAAACTATTAGCTGAACCAGAATACAAATATCTAAAAACTGATTTTCCAGTGATACCATCTGTGTACTTCATCCCGAAAGTCCATAAGGACAGAAATAACCCCCCTGGCAGACCGATCATCTCGGCTAGGGGGAGTCTACTTGAAAGAACGTCCATATCTATAGACTACTTTCTCCAGAGTTACGTGAAAGGGCTGGACTCTTACATCAAGGACACGGGGGACTTCTTGTCAAAACTTACCAACATACAGGTACGAGAGGGAGATTGGCTAATAGCCCTCAATGTCACTTCTCTCTACACAAGTATTCGCCATGCAGATGGCATTGAGGCAATACAGCATTATTTAGGGAGAAGGGAACCTGAGTTCTATGAACATAACAAAATGTTGTTTCAAATGCTCCAGTTCTGCCTTGAACATAATGTATTCATGTTTAGTAACTTACTATACAGGCAACTGCAGGGAGTAGCTATGGGGGCCAGTTTCTCTCCGAGCTTCGCATGTCTGCACATGGGAGCTTGGGAGGAACTGGTCTTCCATACATGTTTTCAGCAAGAAATGAGGAATCATGTCATCAGTTGGCATAGATACATTGATGATCTGTTTGTGGTGTGGAGGGGAAGCAAGGAGGAGGCATTGGAATTTATAGATCATCTTAATAACAATAATCTCAACAAACAATTTACAGGGGAGTTGAGTCAGCAACAGGTCCCCTTCCTTGACACCCTAGTGTACATACAGAATAACAAGCTTGAAACCAAGTTGTACCGCAAGCAAACAGCTGGAAACACAACGCTCCATGCTGGTAGTGCACACCCTCGCCACCTTATCATGAGCATACCATACGGCAAATTGTTTTGACTCCGCAGACTATGCAGTACTGAGATGGATTTAATAGAAGCGCAAAATGCCAGCACTGCTAGATTCCGGGAGCGGGGTTACTCACTGAAAGACATTGATCAGGCAATCCCCAAAAAAAGGAACTCTGGGTCCGATTCACAGAATGAACTTAAGACTCAATCCTAAACTTACTACAGTTTTGGTATTCACAGATTGCCCTTACTACTTTTGGTATTCACAGAATGAACTTACTACTTTTGGCATTCACAGAATGCACTTACTACTTTTGGTATTCACAGAATGAACTTACTCATTTCGGTATTCATAGAAGTTAGGACTCCTAACTTTAGGACTCCGAAATGCCTTCTGTGAATACCGAAAGTCCTAAAATTACGATATTTCTCAATTTAGTAGAGGTAAAGTTAGGACTACTAACTTTAGGACGCCTAAATGCCTTCTTTGAATACCGAAAGTCCTAAAATTACGATTTTTCTTAATTTAGTAGTAGTAAAGTTAGGACTACTAACTTTAGGACGCCTAAATGCCTTCTGTGAATACCAAAAGTCTTAAAATTAGAATTTTTCTCAATTTAGTAGTAGTAAAGTTAGTAGTCCTAACTTTACTACTTCTAAATTGAGATAAATCGTAATTTTAGGACTTTACATATATATATATTGCTGATAACTCCTACTGCTGCTGCTTTTCCCTCGCAGGATGAAAACAGAGAGCACGGACCATCATGCTATTTCAAATGCCTTTTAGTTTATTTGCATGGCCAGTAACAAACAAACGCTGGCAGCCATGACGCGTTTCCTCCCTGCCGGGGGGACTTGATCACATGAGATATATATATATATATATATAAAGAAAAAGCATTTTTTGATTTGCTAATAACTTTGGCGTAGTTTGACGAATCTTCCTGAAAGGGGGCTGAGAAAAAAGGGGGGGTCCCAAAACTCATTTTCTCCATGTTAAGTTCCATAGGAAATTTTGCAACAAGCTACAGCCCGAACTGCTGACCGGAATTACGTTAAATTTGGCAAAAAGAGGGTTTGATAAGTGGGACATGATTGGGATAAGTAAGGTGGAGGATCTTTGGGCACGAGGTGCTGTGAAGTCCTTTGCTGTCCTGAAACTGGAATACCGGCTTGATGACAAGGAGCACTTTAGATATATGCAGATTCGACATGCCTTGTCCTCTGTTTTTCCCCCCGGTACTGATATTCCGCAATCCTCCCCATTGGAGGACCGTATCTTAGACGGCCCTGTCCCCGATAGCACAATTTCCTTAATATACAAGAAGCTCATTAACAACAGAGCTGACCAGCTGGAGAAACTTTGTGCTTCTTGGACAGCTGACGGGCTTGAACTTGATGATGAGGACTGGCAATCTGCTGTGTCCTCCCCGAAAGAGGTGGCTATTCCGGCTCGACTTCGTTTTGTCCAGCTGAAGATCCTCCACCGTGTGTATGTGACTGGTATGCGTCTGGTGCGAATGGGATTAGTAACGGATGGACGATGTAGGCGTGGGTGTGATATGGATGGTACTTTCCTCCATGTTTTGTGAGAATGCCCGGTGGTCTCGGCCTTCTGGTCTAGAGTGCATGATGTTATGGGACGTGTTACTGGAGTCCCTCTCCTTCCTGAAGCACGACGTTGCCTGCTTAATGTGTGGGAGCCTTCGGACTGTAATGCTGCCCAGACGTTTTGGGTCACTCTGGGCAACATGGTTGGGAAGAGGGATATAGCTCAGCTCTGGGGCTCCGCCAGACCACCGCTGCTCAGTGCCTGGAAGGAGAACATGGACTGGTGCATGTTTCGAGAGAAAACGGTGTATGAGGCACGGGGGCATCCCAAGAAATGGTCCAGGGTCTGGGCTCAGTGGAATTCGTACCGCGGAGATATTTGCTCCCCTCCACTTGACTACGAGGCTCCTCTCCCCTCCTCCCCATGATCGACGTTCTGTTTTCTGTTTTCCATATCTCCTGTGTTCTTTCTCCTTCATGCTCGCCCCCCCTTGCCAGATGCGTTCCTTTATATACTTACTCCTCCTCCCCTTTCCCCCCCTCCTATGACCCTCGCCACTATCTTACCATGTGTTTGTGTGTTGTTGTTTCTCTTCGACAAAATCATAAAATTAAACCTTGTCTATCCTTTTGGTATTGTTCTAACTTCCACACGAAAATGTATGCTCAGAGATTGCTTTAACGGCGTACTGTCCCCTTTTTTCCCTTTTATCCTTTCGTTATATGTCATAGCGGCCGGCCCGAGGGGTTGTAGGCAGACGCTGTGTACTGTGCATTTCATAAATAAAGGTTTTTAAAAAAAAAAAAAAAATTGGCAAAAAGGTAGCGCTTGGTTAAAAAAGTCACCTTTTTTTAAATGGTGTAAATCTGGTCAGTAGTTTTTGAGAAATTCAAAAAATAAGAGTCGAAAAATCTATTTCCCATAGGAAACTTTGTGCAAGGCTTCAGCCGAAACTACTGAACGGAATTACCCCAAATTTGGCAGAAAGATAGTGCTTGGGTCAGAAAAGGACCTTTTTTTGTAAATGGTGTAAATCCGTTCAGTAGTTGCTGAGAAATTAAAAAAATAAAAGTTTCAATATCTCGGCGGAGCCTAAGTCCCGTCACTGTGATTGCCTGCTAGTAGTGGACACCAGGAAGTGTTGGCAACATCTTGTGGCTCGGTAGAAGCGAGTCACCCAAAAATGGAGAAACAAAGGTATAAAACAAGGGAAGGGGGCAGGGTAGAAACACCCTGACCCCTAGGCCTGCTCAGGGGGTGTTAGAAGGACCCATAGGGACCAAAAAAGTATTTTTAAAAAAGAAAAAAATTGGGGTAATTCGCAGTGGAGTCGCTCATTTTAATTTAATGAGGGCCTTGGGTTGGTTAGGTTCCAGGGGCATTTCTTAAAAAATAATAGCAGGGCTTGCTGGGGTTGCTGGGGTCCGCTGAGGTCCGCACAGTCCCAGGGCTTCATCTTGTTGGGAGGAGTGTTGCGCGGCCCCCCTCCTGGAGTCCTGCATGTGCTTACAACTTTGGCGTAGTTTGACAAATCTTTATAAAATTTTCAAAAAAGTTTCTCTTTTTTTGATGAGATCCTATATTGAAAGTTTGGGGTGAATGTTGTAGGAGGGGCTGAGAAAAAAGGGGGTCCCAAAATGTATTTTCTCCATACAGGTTCAATACGAAACTTTACAGAAGACTACAGGTGAAACTGCTGAACGGAATTACGGCATAGATGGCTGGGAGAAAGGTGATAGTCCAGAAAGCACGCTTTTGTTTAAATGGTGTAAATATGTTCAGTAGTTTTTGAGAAATATAAAATTTTACAGATATCGATATTTGAGAAGTCTGACGTGATTGGCGGAGGGGTTACAAGCATGAACATGCGGCTCATTGGCTGTGAACTGTCGAAACCAGGAAGGGTTGGTAGCCATTTTGTGATTTACTTCGTAAGCTCACATGTCTCCATGTGGAAGCTATTGGGTCCGCAGTTTTACCTCTGCGAGACAACACTGGCATCTGTGTGAGATATGCCTTTCATGCTGCCTCTCTTCATTCCTCTAGGTCGCGGCTATGGCTTTAGAAGCCCCTTCGTCGGCTCCCACCTCTCTACATTTGCAAGTTGGTGCGCTGCTGTGGGGCATAGGTGTCCCTTTGCAAGACTGGGTGCGAACTGTTGATAAGTCAGTCATACTATATGAGCATTGAAAAGCCATTTTGTGATTGAGTCCATCAGCTCGCATCTTTCCGAGGCAACTTTGAAAAGATACCGAAGCTCAACCTTAGATGGGCCCGCAAGTCAACCTCTGCGAACCACTGTTGGGCTCGCAGGTGTTCTGGTGGGACTTCTTGGTGCTGCAGTTGTATCTGTGAAGCTAAGACTGGGAATATACTGCAGGTCTCTCTCTGCGAAATATCCCCTTCACACTCCCTCTGCCCCACATCACTACTTCACAGCTATGCCTTTAGAAGCCAGTGCGTCGACTCGTAGCTCTCTATCTTTGCGAGCTAGTACGCTGCTGTACCTCTACCTCTGTGAGGTACTACGTTGCTGTTCCTTTGGGAGCAGACAGCCCGTAGTTCTCCCTGTGCGAGTCGAGCCTAGGGGCCTCTGTGAGCCTGGGTGCAAACTGTTGATATGTCAC
>NW_028252056.1:0-95981 GCF_964263255.1 Lissotriton vulgaris | reverse complement strand
CCACTGTACAGTGTCATAAAGGATTAGCTACAGAAAGTATTATAAAGGAACTAATGACTCTTAAAGTCAAGATTCATCAAGGATTTGCTTTAAAGTTTGCTCAGCAAATTTCTGCTTTCCGGACGGAAGTTTATGAAGTTGGAGAAAACTCAGGTAAACATTTGGCTAAGAGGGCCAGACAGAAAGCGACATTTGCTAGTATTGACAAAATTAACAATCTGACCGGGATGACTGTTAATAAAATAGAAGACATACTTAAAGTATTTAGTGACTTCTACTTTAAATTGTATACTGAGGACGTTATGTTAGATTGTTCAGATCAGATTACTCAGTTTGTTGAATCAGCTTTGAATGCCACCTTACCCAGCGAAGAGAAGGAGAAATTAGATTTACCAATTGCTTGGGAGGAAATTGAACTCTCTCTGATGTCTTTAGCCTCAGGAAAAGCAGCGGGCCTGACGCTATCCCTTTAGAGTTTTTAAACAGTTTCGGAGTGCCTTAAAATCAAAACTAGTGGACCTATGTCTGAGAGCTCAACAAGGTATTGCTCCTCAATCATGGCATGACTCTATAATTACTGTGTTTCTTAAAAAAGGCAAACCTCCTTTATTACCCTCATCCTTTCGTCCCATATCACTCATAAATGCCGACAGTAAAAAAAAATCAAAAATTCTAGCCTTACGATTATCTAATATCATCTCTCCTTTAGTTTCTATATATCAACATGGCTTTATTCCAGCTAGAGACACTGCTGATCACATTCGACGAGTGATTACGTTCCTGGATTGGTCCCAAGCAACTCGGTCTAATGTTGGACTTGTATTTTTAGATGCTGAAAAAGCTTTTGACCGGGTCGCTTGGGCTATCTATGGGAACTTTTATCTAGGAAGGGACTTGGTCCTGGTATTATAAAAGCTTTAAAAACCTTGTACACTGCTCCTAAAGCTTGTATTCGAATTAATGGGCAAATCTCCCCTTCTTTTCCAATCACCAGGGGCACCCGACAAGGATGTCCCTGTTCACCTTTACTTTTTGCTTTTTATATCGACCCTTTAATTAACCGTTTTATTTTGGAACAAAAAATCAAACCTATTCATCTAGCTAATATTAATTATCGAGCTTTAGCTTATGCTGATGACATAGTGATAACTACTACTGATGTTCAGACAGCTCTACCAGCGATTGATGACCTTGCTAAGCAATTTGGGTTTTTCTCCGGCTATAAACTCAATCTGGAGAAAACACAAATTCTTTGCTCTGGGGATAACCCACCTACAAATATTTCCACTATCTCAGAGGTCACATAGAGATCTCCCCGCCCATAGAGAAGATACCAGAAAGTAATATAAATCCTATAATAACTCAAATTAACATCTCATTGCAGCGCCTAGATCATCTACATTTATCATTGTACGGCAGACTTAACATCTTAAAAATGCTGATTTTACCAAAAGTACTGTATATGTATCGCACAATACCATTAGAATTCCAATCGCTCTGCTTCATAAATTTAGAAAGAAGCACTTCTCGGTTTTTATGGGGCTATAAACGTCATAGGAAAGCATTAAAGAAAATGATACTTAGTAACGAATGTGGCGGATGGAATGTTCCTTATTTTTGTATTTATTACTTATCTGCCACATTACAATACATAAGCCCTTTAATTATGGGAGATAGAATAGAAGTGCTGAATTGCCAAACTCCGTCAATCTATGAAATGATCATGGGTGAGAAAGTTAAGGGTAGCTTTCTTAGGATCGTAGAGCCTAGCTACCACAAAAAAACAAAGTATAAGACACTGAAGGCAGCCTCTGGAGTGTGGCAAAAAGTTCGAAAACATATAAACATATGTAAATTAAATTCTTATACTCCCTTAATATCAATGGGTCTTCTACCAGAAATTTTTTGTGACTTAACGATGTATAGATGGCAGCAGAAAGGAATACGGTATTTGGGAGATCTATTCAGTAATGGTCAAAGTGTTTCATTCCAGGAATTAATGAAAAAATGTTCTTGGTAAGAGATGACTTTTTTAAATTTCTTCAACTTCGAAGCTTCTTACAGAGCCATCCCTTAACTTCCCCAGCTAAAATGACGAAAATTCCATTGCTAGAACTCTTGCAGAAAAAGCCCCGTATAGGAACTATTTACTCAAGTTTAATTCAGGAATAAGGGGATGATCTAGGACAATGTCAGCTGAAATGGGCTAACAGCCTAGGTATACCTGATGTCGATATTTTGCTATCGATTAAAGTTGCTTCAGACTGTCTGATCACAGGGATGATGAAATCCCAACATTTTATGTGTATACATAATCTTTACTATACTCCAAGTAAAGTTGCCAAGTGGAGTACGACGACGGGTACGAACTGCAGTCGCTGTGGGTTATTTGCAGCTGATGTATTGCATATGTTTTTTTCTTGCCCTAAACGTTTTACGTTTTTTCAACACATTGAAAATTTCCTCTCCATTGTTCTTAAATGTGAGATTAAAATAACTGCTGAACTGTTGTTATTGGGCATCGATCATACTTCTATTAGGTCAAGACCAATTTCTTATTTTTTATTTATATGTATGGCTGCAGCTAGGTCCTGTATTACTAAGGAATGGATTAGCGCGGATCCTCCTTCATTCTTCACTTGGCGTGAAAAACTATTGTTTATGTATAATATTGAATCTGCTATATACAAGTTAAAGGGGGTTAAAAGAAGAGCTTTGGGGGAGAAAATCTGGGCACCAATTGCCAAATGGATTTAATTTACTATGCTGCTTGAATTAGATTTATGTTATAAATTGTTATGCATTTTATGAGGACATTGTGCTTTTTTTGTAACTATGTATTGCTGTATTTCCTTGCAATAAAACAATAAAATTAAAAAAAATTTAAAAACATAGCAATTAAGACAAAGCAATAAAGACTTTCACACAGTTTCGTAACTACACATTATATATAGTGAGACTCTACAAATTAGTCAAGGAAACAATCAATGACACTGTTACTAAATCCACCATCCACACATTTATATTTATATATCCACTCATTCTTCAATGCAAAGTAGTGTATTTTTAATACATATTTAAATATCAAAGCAAACCACATTCACTGGATGATGTCATCAGTGATGTCATTTACCATGTCATGAATGATGTAATATGTGACATCATCAGCAGTGGATTGTGGGCGCGCAAGTTATAGTAAGTACAACTAACTATAACGGGGGAAGTTCAATGGTTTTGTATGAGTAAAATGTCCAGCTAACTATAATATATATATATTTATATATACTGCGCGGACCTTCGCGTGCACGAGCTGCATGCTGATTGGCTGCCAATGTCTGTCAACACTCCAAAACAGAAATTGTTTGCAGCCATCTTGTGCCTCGGTAGACTGAGGCAGAAGAAAGCAGAAAAACAAACGTGTAGAACTCAAAAAGGGGGCAGGATAGAAGCACCCTGACCCCCTAGGCCTGCCCACTAGGACCCCACAAGGCAAAAAAAAAAATATTCCCAAAATCTTGGGGTGCGCGTACCGTGCGTGCACGGGTCCGCGTACGTATGTGTACGGTACGCGGACGGTGCACGTACCTTTCCGAGATAGCTGCATGCTTATTGGCTGTCAACACTCCAAACCAGGAAGTGTTGGCAGCCATCTTGTGCTCATTAGACAGAGGCACAAGAAAGCAGAAAAACAAACGTGTAGAACACAAAAAGGGAGCAGGGTAGAAACACCCTGACCCCCTATGCCTTTTAAGGTGGTCCCACAAAGACCCCCAAGGCCAATTTTTTTTTTTTTAAACCTGGTATGTTTTTTTAAAAATTACCCCCCAGGGGGACCAAATCGCAGGGTCATAGTGATAAAGAAGTATGGGGGTGCCCAATCCCCCCCATACTGCCCCGGGGACCCCCGCCCTCCGGGGACAAGCAACTTGGCGCATATTGGAGGCTCCTGGTGGGCTAGATGGCCCCCAGGGACCCCCAGTATGCAAGGGGAATTAGTTCCCCCTCTTCAAACATGCACGGGGGCTGCGTTGCAGAGAGGTGTAAAAAAGGGTGTGGCCTCATTACACCTCTCTGCAATGCAGCCCCCTGCGCATACTGGAGGCTCCTGGTGGGCTAGTTGGCCCCCAGCGACCCCCAGTATGCAAGGGGATTAGTTCCCCCTCTGCAAACACGCCAGGGGGCTGCTTTGCAGAGAGGTGTAACAAGGGACATAGCCTCATTTCACCTCTGTGCAATGCAGCCCCCTGGAGCATACTGGAGGTTCCAGGTAGGCTAGTTGGCCCCCAGGGGCCCCCAGTATGCAATGGGAATTAGTTCCCCCTCTTCAAACATGCACGGGGCTGCGTTGCAGAGAGGTGTAAAAGAGTGTGTGGCCTCATTAAGCCTCTCTGCAATGCAGCCCCCTGGAGCAAATATAAGGTTCAAGGTGGGCTAGTTGGCCCCCAGGGACCCCCAGTATGCAAGGGGAATTAGTTCCCCCTCTGCAAACACTCCCGGGGGCTGCGTTGCAGAGAGGTGTAAAAATGGGTGTGGCTTCATTACACATCTCTGCAATGCAGTCCCCGGGAGAATACTGGAGATTCCTGGTGGGTATATAGTTAGGAATTAGCATTAAAAAAACCTTTGAAATTCACTGAAAAAACCATAGGTTTCAGGCTTTATATAGTTAGGAATTAGCATTTAAAAAACCTTGCAAATTCACTGAAAAAACCATAGGTTTCAGGCATTTTATAGTTGGGAATTAGCATTTAAAAAAACTTTGACATTCACTGAAAAAAACATAGGTTTCAGGCCTTATATAGTTAGGAATTAGCATTTAAAAAACCATTAAAATTCACTCAAAAACTATAAGTTTTAGGGGTGTTATAGTTAGCTGGACATTTCACTCATACAAAACCATTGAAATTGCTCCTATATAGTTAGTTGTACTAACTATATTTCGCGCACCCGCAATCCACTGCTGATGATGTCACATATTTTTAAGTATCAGTAGTAGTGTCCGTATGATTCAGTAGGGGATATTACTTAGCGCAAAGATGCATGAATGACTGACTCACTGTTTGTGTATGTTTTGAAGGCAGCGTGTGTGCTGGACTGTATGGGTAGATGAGTGTGTGTATGGGTGTGTTAATGAGTGAATAACTGACTCAATAGTGTCTTTATGAGTAACTACATATGTTTTAAACTAGTATATGTGAGTATTGGTGTATATAAGTGAGTATATGTGAGATTGAGAGATTGGAAGAGTTCTTGTATAAACTAGTATATGTTTCTTTAAGTGATTGCTCAAGAGAGTATGGGCCCCATTAGGATGACGGGCGGACATTGTCCGCCCGCCACCCTATCGTAGAACGGGACCGCCCGCCATAAGGGCGGTGGTCCCGTGGGGGGAATTAGGATGTGCCCGCCACAGTGGCGGGCACATCCTGTAGTTTTTGCATTGTGGCGGGCGGTGCACTCTGCACCGCCCGCCACAATGTAAAAAATGCTGTTTTGCATTTGCATATGCAAACCGGCAGGCACCGCGCGGTGCCTGCCGCTTTGCATATGCAAATGTGGGGGGGTACCATAGGCACCCCCCATGTGCCCCCCAGACAGTGGCGCCAACCTGGGGGCCCTGCAGGGGGCCCCCCGCAGCAATCACCGCATGCCTTTCCGTGGCGGCATTGCCGCCGCGGAAAGGCCTCTGCTTTGTGCCATTGTAATATGGCTGGCGGTGTCCATTGGACACCGCCATCATATTAATCTATTACCGCCGCGGTCCCAAGCCGACCGCGGCGTTAAAGTGGCAGACGGTCTTTCCGTCCGCCACTGTCCCCTCCGCCATCCTAATCAGGCGGAGGGGAACACAAGAGTGTTTGTCGGGCGGATTGCCTCCGCCTGGGTGGCGGTGGCCACCGCCACCCTGGCGGAGGCAATCCGCCCGATATCGTAATGGGGCCCTAAGTATGTGTAAGGTTCTGTAGAAGTAAGTATGGTGGTGTGTGTATAAATGTATATGCAAGTAAGTGGATGTTTGATACTTTGTTTGTATGTATGAATGTGTGTGTGAGTAACTCTATGGATGAATGTCGGTGTGTAGCAGGATGTATAGGTGTATGAGTACATACGATGAGTTAGTACATATATGGTGAATGAGTGGATGTGTGTGTAGATCTTGGAATTACTGAATAGGTATGTTGTAAGTGGTATTGATATGTCTATTGTTTTGAAAATGTTAGTTTGTATTTTTGAGTATCAGTATTGTAGTGTAGTTCCTATATTCCCAATAGGCTCTGTGCATTGGAATAATATATCCTGTAGCTTAGACGTAGGACTGAGGTCTACTAGGTCTCTACCGGTTATATTAGACTTCATTGTGAGTGCCAGCTATCTCAGAGGTCACTAGAAACTTTCTCGAATAAACAAGAAGGGATTCGTTTCTGACAACCGCATAAAACATGACAACTTTGTTTCCCAAGAATAAGAAATAAAATCTCTAGAGTCGCAGAAACAATAGATAACTATTTCACTCAGTCAATCGTGCATGCTTAGTTTCACCAGAGGTGCAAGAGAAATAGAGAGACGGGCGTTTTCAATAAAATGTATTTATTGAACAGCCTTCTTTCTCAAGCATTGAAAATGAACTGCTACAATAGTAAAGCTTACTATGAAGTACAATGCATATAATACGAACAGTATTATAAAGTAGTCCTGTAAAAGCATGATATGGTTTCTAAGCCATAAAGTGCATAAAATGTATAAAATACATAAAATACATACAGTGATAAAAGGATGACTAAAATTCTCAACTGGTGCTTCTTGAATACGCCTACCCCGGAGTACCTAACCTAAGTCTGGTAAGAGGGAGGGAGTATAAGAGGAGGAGTTTAAGTTTAGGAGTTCTTTGCCAGGAATCTGATTCCAATAATTCTCTAAGAGGTCCCACATACCGCAAGGGTAGCCTGGAAACACTGGAGCTGGATTTCTCAGCAGGAGAAATGACAGAGTCTCGCAGTGCATCTGCTGGAGGGTCGGCTTCCTTTGGCACTTGCTGCTGCAGGGCGTCGGGCAAGTAGATAGTCGATCAGCTCTAAACCACTGTTTGTTTGTTTAGGCAAATCAAGGCATATTTATACTTTGAAGGTGCCGAGTTTGACGCATGTTTGGACTTAATAACGTCACTCAAAGGCTCATTTCTTGGAAAACGCCAGGAGTTCTAGGAGAACTTAATATTCAAGCAGGGGGAAGTCCCGGGCTGCTGAAGGCGGGTTTTTCCAAGAAAACTTTGTTAATTCTTGGAGCTTAGTGGAAGTATCCATGCCGTATTTGGGCTGTATGGTTTAGGCCAAATATGGTAATGATTTCTATGTCTATATAAGGGAATGATAAAGTATACCTATATAAGGGCATGAATCGGGAAATTTATACTAGAGTCCGAGATTCATTTACAACAGTATGAGTGTCTGTATGGTTTGGTGGGGGGTATTACTTAGCGCATAGATGCATGAATGACTGACTCACTGTTTGTATGTGTTTTGAAGACAGCATGTGCGCAGGACTGTATTGGTGGATGAGTGTGTGTATAGGTGTGTTACTGAGAGAATGACTGTCTCAATAGTAACTACATATGTTTTAATCTAGTATATGTGAGTATTGATGTATATAAGTGAGTATATGTGAGAGTGAGCGATTTGAAGAGTTCTTGTTTAAATAAGTATGTGTTTGCATAAGTGATTGTTTAAGAGAATAAGTATGTGTAAGTTTCCGTAGAAGTAAGTGTGGTAGTGTGTGTATAGCTGTATATGCAAATAAATGTATGTTTGATAGTTTATTTGCATGTGTGAGTATGTGTGTGAGTAACTCTTTGGATGACTGTCAGTGTGTAACAGGATGTATAGGTGTATCATTACATATGATGAGTGAGTACATGTATGAGTGACTATGTAGAACTGTTAGTGAATGAGTGGATGTGTATATAGATGGTGGAATTACTGAATAGGTTGTTGTTACTGGTATTGGTATCTCCATTTTTTTGAAAATTTTAGTTTCTATTTTTGAAGGTGTGTATCAAAGGTCAAATTACGCTGAGAGGAGTTCTACCACTCTTTCACAAGAATGATGTCATCAGTGATGTCATCAGTGATGTCATTTGAGCTGTCATCAGTAATGTCATTAGTGATGTCACAGACCATGTCATGAGTGATTTAATATTTAATGTCATCAGCAGCGCATTGCACTTGCGTGAGTTATAGTTAGCTGAACTAACTATAACGGGGAAATTTAAAAGGTTTTGTATGCGTGAAATGTCCAGCTAACTATAACATGTGTGAAACCTATGTTTTTTTCAATGAATTTGCAAGGTTTTTCAAATGCTAATTCCTAACTATAACGTGTGTGAAACCTATGGTTTTTTCAGTGAATTTGCAAGGTTTTTTAAATGCTAATTCCTAACTTTAACATGTTTGAAACCTATGGTTTTTTCAGTGAATTTCAAAGGTTTTGTAAATGATAATTATTAAATGTATTGATTGAACTAACTATAACGGGGAAATTTCGATGGTTTTGTACGAGTGAAATGTCCAACTAACTATAACGCCCCTGAAACCTATGGTTTTTTCAGTAAATTTCTAAAGTTTTTTAAATGCTAATGTCTACCTATAACGTGCCTGAAACCTATGCTTTTGTCAGTGAATTTCAAAGGTTTTTTAAATGCTAATTTCTAACTATAACGTGCCTGGAACCTATAGTTTTTTAAATTAACTTCTAAGGTTTTTTTAAATGCTAGTTTCTAACTGTGCCTACAGAGGTAGAACATGTGAAGAAAGAAGAAAAAACGCACAGAAAGAAGAAAAAGAAATGCATAAAGAAGCAACAGAAGTCCTCAAAGACGACGAAATGTGCAAAAAGAAGAAAGACGTGCAGAAAGAACAAACAGAGGAGCAGAAAGAGGCGTTGTTGCAAAATCTCTCTCATATCTAAGGAGAGTATTGAGTGCTATGGGCTTAGTATAAAGCGACACCTCTATCTTTCCTTCCAAAGTCAGAATCCAAATGTCCAGGAATTCGATCTTATTCCTATTAACATTGGCACTGAATTTAAGGTGGGGATTACATAAATTCAGCCAAAGAGTGAATTCCTCCAACTGCTCTTCCGGTCCCCTCCAAATGAAAAAAATATTGTCTATATAACGATACCAATGAAAGATGTTTTCAAAAAAGGGAGCAATTTCGTTAAAGATGAAGCGGTTCTCGAACTCCCCCATATAGATATTAGCCACATTAGGGGCACAAGCTGCACCCATACTTACGCCCTGCACTTGTTTATAGATCAATTTGTTAAATTCAAAATAGTTTTCCTGGAGGACTGTGCCCAGACACTCCAAAACAAACAAATTATCCAAATGACTATTAGTCCTTTCTAGGGCTATTTTTACTGCATTAAGTGCACCTCTTTGAGGAACTGAGGTATACAGTGCCTCTATGTCCATAGTGACAAGAATATCTGACTGGTGGTTGAATGTCAATCCTTCTATGATGCTAATGATATGACCAGTATCCCTAATATAGGCTGGAAGGCTCAGGACAAGAGGTCTGAGGAATTTATCAACATATTTTGACAATGGTTCAGTAATTGAACTGATTGTCGAAACGATAGGCCTATATGGAGGTTGCGAAGTACTCTTATGGGTTTTGGGTCACATGTACAGCATGGGGATGCTGGTATATGGCTGGTTAAGGTAGTCAAACTCTTGCGTACAGATGGTACCTCTATTCAAAGCATTTTGAGAAAAGCATAAAATCTCTTTTCTGATTATCTTTTCCGGCTAAGTCATGACATGTTGGTAATGTTCTGGGATATTTAATATGACTTCAATTTGTGAGACATAGTCTTGAGTGTTCAAAGCCACAATGCCCCCTCCCTTGTCACAGGGTTTGAAGGTAATCTCTTTATTTTGAGACAGCGACTTAAGGGCCATATATTCGTCATATTCCAGATTATATGTGGGTTTGGGAACAAACTTCGCAATGTTTTGGATCTTAGAGCACACAACCTTCTCAAAAATACCCACTTCGGGTCCGACTTCATCAAAAGAAGGTGTGAAGAAAGAGTCGGGTCTAAGGCCTGATAGATTGTTAACAGGTAGTAGGTCATGTTTCTCAAAGAATTTTTTAAGTCTTATCTTTCTGAAAAAAGATTGTAGATTCCGATTAAGTTCAAATCTTTAAATCCTAACACTTGGGACAAATGAAAGCCCTTTAGATAAAAGACTTAAAGTCGGGTGGTCAAATAGAACTTTAGATAAATTGAAAATAGGGATCAGATCCTGCTGTTCTGCTTTACCCAGAATCTCGAGCTCCCTTATTATTAAGATTCAATATCTCCAATGTTGACTCCTCCTTCCATGCTGATACCGAGGGTAATTCTCTTGGTAGGGATAGTCCTCCGTTGGTTGGTATTGCCCCCTGCCCTGAGATCTGAACCCGGTTCTGGGAGTAAACTCTCTGCTCCCTAAAAACGGCCTCCTCTATACTGTTGATTAAAGTCTGGTCTCCTATAAATATTGCCCCTATATGTATTAGGTCCTGTATCCCCCTCTGAGTCAGAAGATTCAGAGAAGGTCAGGATCTTTCTATTAGACCAATAGGGAGTGTCCCCTTGATATCCCTGGTACTTAGGGGTATTGGTGTAATATTGAGCCCCCAGGTATGGATAAACTTTTTCCTCAGAAAAGAAACGGATGTCTTTCTTCAGTTTTTCCGTTTTCTTTTTAATTAGGTAGTCGCTAAATGAGGCTCGTTCACAATTAACTTTGTCTAGCTTCTTTTTAGCTTCATCCACTGAATTGGTCTTATTAGGAGCTTCCTCAATATCTGCTATTTCCTTCAGAAGGGTATCAACTACCTCACGGGCTGTTTCTATGATCAAGATCATAAGATCCCTTGAGCATCGGTTGGCAATGAGTGACCACTTTTCCAGAAATTTTCTAATTTCGATAAAGAGGCCTGGAATATTTCGTACACGAAGTCCGTTAGGTATAACTCCTGCCTTTAGATAGGCCAGCATAAATTCGGCATGGATGTGTGTAAGGATGTTGTATGTTCCGAGGTTGTGTGAGGGCTGTATTATATATGTATAGTGATGTAAATAGACTGAATATATTTCTATGTTTTAACTGTATTTTTTGATCTATTGATGATAAAAAAAATAAAGATATGCTTTTCGAATAAATTTACTCTGTGTGGAACAATGCTGATATTTGAAAAGAATTGGAGTTAACACTCATATTTGTATATTATAATCTAGGGGAGGTTTTCCGTTTTTGATCATTGTTCTTCCCTGCCCCCTCCTCCTAGTATAGTTCATTCAGGGACCTTTTTGTGTTTTTGACTTGTTGCAAAATCATCCTGTACCCTCAACTTTTTCAGATGGGTACTGGTGGTAATTGACTCTGTCTAGACTCTGTCCTAGAGCCAGTGCTATGCTAAAAGACACTTAGAATACAGTGAATACACCTACATACACTAGGGAACACTATGCGTTGGGGGACTCCTCTGATTACCATGGCCTCCACTCTAAGACCCTAGTACATAATAGGGGAGGGGTATTAAAACTACCTCTTAAACCGCGCCACAGGGCGCATTTGCACACAGGTGTAGGGAGGGAGGGGCCTGAGGTGACATTTGTGCAAACACGCCCTGTGGCCATTTGAATTTGTGGGATAAAGTCCCCTTGATTCCAGAGTGTCCCTTGGGTCCAACTAGCCAACCAGGTATCTCCAGTTAGAGCCACAGTGCTGCGTTGCAGAGAGGTGTAAATAGGGGCAGGGCCTGGACCACCTCTATGCAATGCAGAGCAGTGGCGCTTATTGGAAGCACCTGGTGGGCTAGTTGGCCCCCAGTGGCCCTCAGGATTGAAGGGGAATTTTTTCCCCAACTTAAAATGCTCCACAGTGTTTCTACCCTGCCCTCTTTTCTTCTTTTTCGCGTTTGTTTTTCTGTTGTCTTGTGCCTCGGTTCTACCAAAGGCACGAGATGGCTCCCAACACTTCCTGGTTTGGAGTGTTGACAGCCAATTAGCATGAAGCTCGTGATCAGGAGGGTGTGCGGATCCTGCGCGCCTCTAGAGATCAATATTTTTTTAATTTAGATTTTCTCAGCAAATACAGAACAGATTTACACTATTTAACAAAAAAGGGCTCTGTCTGAACTAAGGGCTAACTTTTAGCCAAATTGTGTGTAATTCCGTTCAGCAGTTCGGGCTGCAGTTGTGTCTAAAGTTTCCTATGGAAAATTGCATGGAGAAAACATGTTTTGGGACCCCCTTTTTTCTCGGTCCCCGCTTGTCGAATCACCATGAAACTTTCAAGATAAAAGCGGACTGGAGCGGGCCATTCGATTTTAAAATTTCATGAAGATTCGTCAATCGGCGCTAAAGTTATTGGGAATAGAATGTTGCAATTCTCCTATGGTAACTAGGTCCTAATTACAACTACCTACTGGCGACCGCCAGTTAGTAATATATATATATATATATATATATATATATATATATATATATATATATATATATATATATCCAGTCATACCAAACTTGTAAATTTTGAAGAAAGCGCTGACACCATGAATCTGAATCCAAACTCGGTTTATTTGGTCAGTATCTGCTTAGACGCGTTTCGGCGTTGCCGCCTTGTTCACTACATCTGCATTTACTTTTCCATTCTACTTATATACATGAAAACGAGTTATGGGCATGTCTATCAATTAACATACAGGTTCAAACCGGATGTAGCCATGGTTACAATGAGGCTCACCTGCATGTTAGGAAGGTCTTTTTTCAGTGTTAGACATGTGACACAATTATACTTAAATAAAGTATTAAGTAAAACATGATCTAAAGTCATCAATCACCCTAATGTGTTAATAAAATAATATAAACCTATAAGTCATGTAGCATGTTCAATTTCACAGCTAACATTTAAGGTACATAGCATATCAGGTGATTCTCTAGTGAGAAAGACAAAGAAAAATTCTCATGTAATCATTAGCATATTTTGCTACTGCCTTCCCGTGTGCTTGCCATAGATGTTCCTCATAAAAGGACCTGATTTGGTAGGCCCCATGGTTTGCCTGTGTTTTACTTGCGTGGTTCGACCTGGCGTGTTATCATTGTGTTTTCTGTCCTGCTCGTCAACCAGGTAAGTAGTGTACGCGTTACAAATAAGATTACCGCTGTGGGTTGTGCGCGCGTTTAGGATGCCGCTTTGAAATACATTAAAAGCATCTCCAAGCTTAAGTACTGCATCGCGCGTCCAAGTGTCATATGGTGTAAACAGTAAACGCTGTGGTGAACAGAGATTGCAAGGATATATATATATATATATATATATATATATATATATATATATATATATATATATATATACACACATATATATATTACCTACTGGCGGTTGTAATTAGGACCTAATTAGTAGTTATAGTTAGGATTTTTTTTTCAATGCAAAATCTCAAAATTCTATTGTGAATAACTTTGGCGCTGGTTGACGAATCTGCCTGACAATTTCCTCAAATTTGCCTCGCAGAGCTCCGGTCCTTCCTTTAAAGTTTCGGGGTGATTCATAAAGCGGTGACCAAGATAAAAGGGGGGTCCCAAAACGTGTTTTCTCCATGTTAATTTCCAATTTGTATAATAGACCCTACTCAGAATCAGTATTGTATGCCCACTTGGGCTCCATGGTTGCCAATTTTGGAATTACCTTTATGGTTTCTTTCGAGAAATGGCATTGCAATCTGGTTTATCTATTTTTATTGTTGCAGCTAATTTTGCACACTGTAGAAATATGCACTTTCAGTAGCATTGGGTGGTAAATGTGATTATTTATTGTTTAAAAAGGCACATTATGAAATATAATTGTTTTTATCTACGTTAATATTTACCCCCATCTCTGGCTACTTGTATTTTAGATTTTATGATGCAATCTAGAGTATTTGATATTTTGCTACTGTTTACACAAACAATTTTTACAGCATTTGTTTGTTTAAACTGAGACCATTGTGTGAGAGTTGCACTACGCATTTATAATAGCATTGTGTTATTAAATGTTGAAGTATGTCTTCACTCTTCATTGTGTAAATGAGCACTGTGCACTTTAAATAAGGGTCATCAGCCCCATGTCTGTGTCATGTGATCAAGGCTTGGAGAAGCCAAAACGCGTCATGTCGGACTGGTGTTGAGTCGCACAATAAATTGAAAACCTGCACTATCTATGGGTCCTGCCTCGTCATTCAAGATACGAATTTGTTTCTGACGTCTGTGCTTACCGAATATATATATATATATATATATATATATATATATATATATATATATATATATATATATATATATATATATATATATATATATATATCCTTGCAATCTCTGTTCACCACAGCGTTTTACACCAAACAGAAAGGAGGACCCCAAAGCGGCAAGTGAATTTCAAGTGGGAAGATTTATTTGCTCACACGAAATGGTATTTCAGGCATGACGCGTTTCGGTTAACTAGTAACCTTGATCACATATATATATACACACATACACACATATATATTACCTACTGGCGGTCGCCAGTAGGTAGTTATAGTTAGGATTTTTTTTCAATGCAAAATCTCAAAATTCTATTGTGAATAGCTTTGGCGCTGGTTGACGAATCTGCCTGAAAAGTTCCTCAAATTTGCCTCGCGGAGCTCCGGTCCTTCCTTGGAAGTTTCGGGGTGATTCGTAAGGCGGTGGCCGAGATAAAAGGGGGGTCCCAAAACGTGTTTTCTCCATGTTCATTTCCATAGGGCGGTCGAACTCACTTTTAGCCCGAACGGCTGAATGGATTTCCACCAAACTTGGCAAAATTGTAGGGACTGGTAGCCCGATGTGTCTTTGCTATGTCTCAAGATATGTGCTCCAGTGTATTTTGAGTAATTGACGTTCAAAAAATATATATATCTATGACAGCGCACCGGGGAGCGCAGCGGGCGCGACACGCGAGGTGCGCACGGAAAGCTGATTGGCTCTCGGGTGTCTGTAAACATTCAAAACAGTCCGGACCGGCCGCCATCCTGTGTCTCGGTAGGACAGAGACACAAGAGGTGAATAAAAAAGGGGGAAAATGACCATAAGGGGGCAGGGTAGACCGCCCCTGACCCCTTAGGTTTGATGTGGGGGCTATAAAAGGACCCCGCGGTGCAAAATATATTATTTTATTTTGGATTTGCGCAGGGGGAGTGCCCGGTACGCGCACCCGGGAGCGGACCGGGGAGCGGCCCATGGGGAAAGAAGAATGACAGAGTTTTAAAAAAATTTTGCCTTTTTTTATAAATTGGAGGTAGTTCTAAAAAGAACAGTTTTTTTTCTTCTTTTTGTTGTTTTATATATTTTTTGTGTTTTTGGAACATTTTGTACTTTTTTTGGCTTTTATGAACTATTTTATTTTTTTTTGTTATTTTTATGGGGAGAAACGAAAAAACAGGAAATTGAAAATGGCTCAACTGGAGCAAAAAAAAATAAGAAAAAATTAGGGTTTTTTAGGGCATTTGTGGTTGTCCCCAGCAAGGACGATGAGCTTTATGCTCAGTTCACCATAGGAGATGGTCTTACCACAATGAATACATGTTATTCGGAAATCCGCAAACCGTGGCTGAATGCAAGAGATCGGCTCCCTTGCCTCTGGTCCCGACGGAGTGGGTTGCTTTCTTTTGGAGGTGGTGCTTGTAGATTGGGGAGGGTTACTGGCCAGTTCCTCATCTCTGCAGCAGAATAGTTGATCAGATGCCTGCGCTGCATGTGGCGAATCATGGTGTTGTTTCCGAAAGAATATTTTTTATTAGGGTTCCCCCTTGAAAGTTCCATGCCACAGATTAGGCAAGTCACCTTGGCCGCATTGACTTTTTTCTTGCCCTCTGGGATCAAAAAAAACTCCCATACAATGTGTAGTCTTGGCTGGTATGGGGTATTGTGTTCTTCCAGCCATCTTCTCCTCCCCTCCTCCTCCTCCTCCTCCTCTTCCTCCTCTTGTTGACCACCAATGTAATTTTGTGGTGGTCCTCTTGGTGGTTGTGGTGGTGGTGGTGGTGGTGCAGATGCTCCAGCTGCTGCTGCTACTATAGCCATTTCAAAGTACAAAATATACCTCAAAGATTGCAAAACAGGTCTTCCTAAGTCAAAGGACAAAGTCAGAATAAGGAAAAAAGGTGGGGTCTTTCATCATTTGGAAAAAAAGGCCTGAACCAATGAGAAGTGTTATTTTCAGGTCACAATACCAGGGATTTCATTATTATGAAACCAAAACTATTCTGCACCAATAAAAAATGTTATTTTCAGGTCACATGACCGACACGCTTACGCGGCGCGCCCCGGGTCGCGTCGCGTAAGCGCGTCAGATGTTTACCCTGCGCGATCGTATTCGCTCGAGTGCTTCCGGGTGCGCTTATGCCGTGCGTATTACGTGGACGCGGCTACGCGATACGTCACGATGATGTTTTCGTTCGCGGCAATAGCGCTAACGGGACGCTCTCTGGAGCGCGCCCTGGGGCGCTTTAAAAGACTACTTTTTCTGGGGCGCTCACCGGGGCGTGCCCCGGGAGCGCTCCAGGGTAAAAAAATATATATATATATATATACATTAAAAAAAGTATTTAAAATACAAATAAAATATAGGATTCATTCATTTTCAAAAATATTACATTTCATAGCTATAGATATTTGCTATTAACAAAATTTTGAAATTCACTGAAAAAAACATAGGTTTGGGGCCTCATATATAGTTAGGAATTGGCATTTAAAATAAACCTATGAAATTCACTGAAAAAACCATAGATTTCTCATCCATTATAGTTAGGAATTAGCATTTAAAAAACCTATTAAATTCACTGAAAAAACCATAGGTTTCACACCAGTTATAGTTAGCTGGAAATTTTACTGACATAAAACCATTGAAATCCCCATGTTATAGTTAGTTGGACTCACTATAACTTGCGCTTGCAATGCACTGCTGATGACATCACATATTACATCACTCATGACATGGTCAGTGACATCACTCAGTAAAATTTCCAGCTAACTATAACTGGTGTGAAACCTATGGTTTTTTCAGTGAATTTAATAGGTTTTTTAAATGCTAATTCCTAACTATAACGGCTACTTGTATTTTAGATTATACGCAATCTAGAGTATTTGATATTTTGCTACTGTTTACACAAACAATTTTTACAGCATTTGTTTGTTTAAACTGAGACCATTGTGTGAGAGTTGCACTACGCATTTATAATAGCATTGTGTTATTAAATGTTGAAGTATGTCTTCACTCTTCATTGTGTAAATGAGCACTGTGCACTTTAAATAAGGGTCATCAGCCCCATGTCTGTGTCATGTGATCAAGGCTTGGAGAAGCCAAAACGCGTCATGTCGGACTGGTGTTGAGTCGCACAATAAATTGAAAACCTGCACTATCTATGGGTCCTGCCTCGTCATTCAAGATACGAATTTGTTTCTGACGTCTGTGCTTACCGAATATATATATATATATATATATATATATATATATATATATATATATATATATATATATATATATATATATATATATATATATATATATATATATATATATATATATATATATATATATATATATATATATATATATATCCTTGCAATCTCTGTTCACCACAGCGTTTTACACCAAACAGAAAGGAGGACCCCAAAGCGGCAAGTGAATTTCAAGTGGGAAGATTTATTTGCTCACACGAAATGGTATTTCAGGCATGACGCGTTTCGGTTAACTAGTAACCTTGATCACATATATATATACACACATACACACATATATATTACCTACTGGCGGTCGCCAGTAGGTAGTTATAGTTAGGATTTTTTTTCAATGCAAAATCTCAAAATTCTATTGTGAATAGCTTTGGCGCTGGTTGACGAATCTGCCTGAAAAGTTCCTCAAATTTGCCTCGCGGAGCTCCGGTCCTTCCTTGGAAGTTTCGGGGTGATTCGTAAGGCGGTGGCCGAGATAAAAGGGGGGTCCCAAAACGTGTTTTCTCCATGTTCATTTCCATAGGGCGGTCGAACTCACTTTTAGCCCGAACGGCTGAATGGATTTCCACCAAACTTGGCAAAATTGTAGGGACTGGTAGCCCGATGTGTCTTTGCTATGTCTCAAGATATGTGCTCCAGTGTATTTTGAGTAATTGACGTTCAAAAAATATATATATCTATGACAGCGCACCGGGGAGCGCAGCGGGCGCGACACGCGAGGTGCGCACGGAAAGCTGATTGGCTCTCGGGTGTCTGTAAACATTCAAAACAGTCCGGACCGGCCACCATCCTGTGTCTCGGTAGGACAGAGACACAAGAGGTGAATAAAAAAGGGGGAAAATGACCATAAGGGGGCAGGGTAGACCGCCCCTGACCCCTTAGGTTTGATGTGGGGGCTATAAAAGGACCCCGCGGTGCAAAATATATTATTTTTTTTTGGATTTGCGCAGGGGGAGTGCCCGGTACGCGCACCCGGGAGCGGACCGGGGAGCGGCCCATGGGGAAAGAAGAATGACAGAGTTTTAAAAAAATGTTGCCTTTTTTTATAAATTGGAGGTAGTTCTAAAAAGAACAGTTTTTTTTCTTCTTTTTGTTGTTTTATATATTTTTTGTGTTTTTGGAACATTTTGTACTTTTTTTGGCTTTTATGAACTATTTTATTTTTTTTTGTTATTTTTATGGGGAGAAACGAAAAAACAGGAAATTGAAAATGGCTCAACTGGAGCAAAAAAAAATAAGAAAAAATTAGGGTTTTTTAGGGCATTTGTGGTTGTCCCCAGCAAGGACGATGAGCTTTATGCTCAGTTCACCATAGGAGATGGTCTTACCACAATGAATACATGTTATTCGGAAATCCGCAAACCGTGGCTGAATGCAAGAGATCGGCTCCCTTGCCTCTGGTCCCGACGGAGTGGGTTGCTTTCTTTTGGAGGTGGTGCTTGTAGATTGGGGAGGGTTACTGGCCAGTTCCTCATCTCTGCAGCAGAATAGTTGATCAGATGCCTGCGCTGCATGTGGCGAATCATGGTGTTGTTTCCGAAAGAATATTTTTTATTAGGGTTCCCCCTTGAAAGTTCCATGCCACAGATTAGGCAAGTCACCTTGGCCGCATTGACTTTTTTCTTGCCCTCTGGGATCGAAAAAAACTCCCATACAATGTGTAGTCTTGGCTGGTATGGGGTATTGTGTTCTTCCAGCCATCTTCTCCTCCCCTCCTCCTCCTCCTCCTCCTCTTCCTCCTCTTGTTGACCACCAATGTAATTTTGTGGTGGTCCTCTTGGTGGTTGTGGTGGTGGTGGTGGTGGTGCAGATGCTCCAGCTGCTGCTGCTACTGTAGCCATTTCAAAGTACAAAATATACCTCAAAGATTGCAAAACAGGTCTTCCTAAGTCAAAGGACAAAGTCAGAATAAGGAAAAAAGGTGGGGTCTTTCATCATTTGGAAAAAAAGGCCTGAACCAATGAGAAGTGTTATTTTCAGGTCACAATACCAGGGATTTCATTATTATGAAACCAAAACTATTCTGCACCAATAAAAAATGTTATTTTCAGGTCACATGACCGACACGCTTACGCGGCGCGCCCCGGGTCGCGTCGCGTAAGCGCGTCAGATGTTTACCCTGCGCGATCGTATTCGCTCGAGTGCTTCCGGGTGCGCTTATGCCGTGCGTATTACGTGGACGCGGCTACGCGATACGTCACGATGATGTTTTCGTTCGCGGCAATAGCGCTAACGGGACGCTCTCTGGAGCGCGCCCTGGGGCGCTTTAAAAGACTACTTTTTCTGGGGCGCTCACCGGGGCGTGCCCCGGGAGCGCTCCAGGGTAAAAAAATATATATATATATATATACATTAAAAAAAGTATTTAAAATACAAATAAAATATAGGATTCATTCATTTTCAAAAATATTACATTTCATAGCTATAGATATTTGCTATTAACAAAATTTTGAAATTCACTGAAAAAAACATAGGTTTGGGGCCTCATATATAGTTAGGAATTGGCATTTAAAATAAACCTATGAAATTCACTGAAAAAACCATAGATTTCTCATCCATTATAGTTAGGAATTAGCATTTAAAAAACCTATTAAATTCACTGAAAAAACCATAGGTTTCACACCAGTTATAGTTAGCTGGAAATTTTACTGACATAAAACCATTGAAATCCCCATGTTATAGTTAGTTGGACTCACTATAACTTGCGCTTGCAATGCACTGCTGATGACATCACATATTACATCACTCATGACATGGTCAGTGACATTACTCAGTAAAATTTCCAGCTAACTATAACTGGTGTGAAACCTATGGTTTTTTCAGTGAATTTAATAGGTTTTTTAAATGCTAATTCCTAACTATAACGGCTACTTGTATTTTAGATTATACGCAATCTAGAGTATTTGATATTTTGCTACTGTTTACACAAACAATTTTTACAGCATTTGTTTGTTTAAACTGAGACCATTGTGTGAGAGTTGCACTACGCATTTATAATAGCATTGTGTTATTAAATGTTGAAGTATGTCTTCACTCTTCATTGTGTAAATGAGCACTGTGCACTTTAAATAAGGGTCATCAGCCCCATGTCTGTGTCATGTGATCAAGGCTTGGAGAAGCCAAAACGCGTCATGTCGGACTGGTGTTGGGTCGCACAATAAATTGAAAACCTGCACTATCTATGGGTCCTGCCTCGTCATTCAAGATACGAATTTGTTTCTGACGTCTGTGCTTACCGAATATATATATATATATATATATATATGATATATATATATATATATATATATATATATATATATATATATATATACACATATATATTACCTACTGGCGGTCGCCAGTAGGTAGTTATAGTTAGGATTTTTTTTCAATGCAAAATCTCAAAATTCTATTGTGAATAACTTTGGCGCTGGTTGACGAATCTGCCTGAAAATTTCCTCAAATTTGCCTCGCGGAGCTCCGGTCCTTCCTTGAAAGTTTCGGGGTGATTCGTAAGGCGGTGGCCGAGATAAAAGGGGGGTCCCAAAACGTGTTTTCTCCATGTTCATTTCCATAGGGCGGTCGAACTCACTTTTAGCCCGAACGGTTGAATGGATTTCCACCAAACTTGGCAAAATTGTAGGGACTGGTAGCCCGATGTGCCTTTGCTATGTCTCAAGATATGTGCTCCAGTGGATTGTGAGTAATTTAGGTAAAAAAAAAATATATATATATCTATGGCAGCGCACCGGGGAGCGCAGCGGGCGCGACACACGAGGTGCGCACGGAAAGCTGATTGGCTCTCGGGTGTCTGTAAACATTCGAAACAGTCCAGACCGGCCGCCATCTTGTGTCTCGGTAGGATAGAGACACAAGAGGTGGATAAAAAAAAGGGGGAAAATGACCATAAGGGGGCAGGGTAGACCGCCCCTGACCCCTTAGGTTTGATGTGGGGCTATAAAAGGACCCCGCTGTGCAAAATATATATATTTTTTTTTGATTTGCGCAGGGGGAGTGCCCGGTACGCGCACCCGGCAGCGGACCAGGGAGCGGCCCATGGGGAAAGAAGCATGACAGAGTTTTAAAAAAATGTTGCCTTTTTTTATAAATTGGAGGTAGTTCTAAAAAGAACAGTTTTTTTTCTTCTTTTTGTTGTTTTATATATTTTTTGTGTTTTTGGAACATTTTGTACTTTTTTTGGCTTTTATGAACTATTTTATTTTTTTTTGTTATTTTTATGGGGAGAAACGAAAAAACAGGAAATCGAAAATGGCTCAACTGGAGCAAAAAAAAATAAGAAAAAATTAGGGTTTTTTAGGGCATTTGTGGTTGTCCCCAGCAAGGACGATGAGCTTTATGCTCAGTTCACCATAGGAGATGGTCTTACCACAATGAATACATGTTATTCGGAAATCCGCAAACCGTGGCTGAATGCAAGAGATCGTCTCCCTTGCCTCTGGTCCCGACGGAGTGGGTTGCTTTCTTTTGGAGGTGGTGCTTGTAGATTGGGGAGGGTTACTGGCCAGTTCCTCATCTCTGCAGCAGAATAGTTGATCAGATGCCTGCGCTGCATGTGGCGAATCATGGTGTTGTTTCCGAAAGAATATTTTTTATTAGGGTTCCCCCTTGAAAGTTCCATGCCACAGATTAGGCAAGTCACCTTGGCCGCATTGACTTTTTTCTTGCCCTCTGGGATCGAAAAAAACTCCCATACAATGTGTGGTCTTGGCTGGTATGGGGTATTGTGTTCTTCCAGCCATCTTCTCCTCCCCTCCTCCTCCTCCTCCTCCTCTTCGTCCTCTTGTTGACCACCAATGTAATCTTGTGGTGGTCCTCTTGGTGGTTGTGGTGGTGGTGGTGGTCCAGATGCTCCAGCTGCTGCTGCTACTGTAGCCATTTCAAAGTACAAAATATACCTCAAAGATTGCAAAACAGGTCTTCCTAAGTCAAAGGACAAAGCCAGAATAAGGAAAAAAGGTGGGGTCTTTCATCATTTGGAAAAAAAAGGCCTGAACCAATGAGAAGTGTTATTTTCAGGTCACAAGACCAGGGATTTCATCATTATGAAACCAAAACTGTTCTGCACCAATAAAAACTGTTATTTTCAGGTCACATGACCGACACGCTTACGCGACGCGCCCCGGGCGCCCCAGGTCGCGTCGCGTAAGCGCGTCGGATGTTTACCCTGCGCGATCGTATTCGCTCGAGTGCTTCCGGGTGCGCTTATGCCGTGCGTATCACATGGACGCGGCTACGCGATACGTCACAATGATGTTTTCGTTCGCGGCAATAGCGCTAACGGGACGCTCTCCGGAGCGCGCCCTGGGGCGCTTTAAAAGACTACTCTTTCTGGGGCGCTCACCGGGGCGCGCCCCGGGAGCGCTCCAGGGTAAAAAAATATATATATATATATACATAAAAAAAGTATTTAAAATACAAATAAAATATAGGATTCATTCATTTTCAAAAATATTACATTTCATAGCTATAGATATTTGCTATTAACAAAATTTTGAAATTCACTGAAAAAAACATAGGTTTGGGGCCTCATATATAGTTAGGAATTAGCATTTAAAAAAAACCTATGAAATTCACTGAAAAAACCATAGATTTCTCATCCATTATAGTTAGGAATTAGCATTTAAAAAACCTATTCAATTCACTGAAAAAACCATAGGTTTCACACCAGTTATAGTTAGCTGGAAATTTTACTGACATAAAACCATTGAAATTCCCATGTTATAGTTAGTTGGACTCACTATAACTTGCGCTTGCAATGCACTGCTGATGACATCACATACTACATCACTCATGACATGGTCAGTAACATCACTCATTAAAATTTCCAGCTAACTATAACTGGTGTGAAACCTATGTTTTTTTCAGTGAATTTAATAGGTTTTTTAAATGCTAATTCCTAACTATAACCGATGTGAAGCCTATGGTTTTTTCAGTGAATATATATATATATATATATGTGTTAGATCTGGGGGTTTCTAGTTGGTGTAATGGTATTCACCTTTGTCCAAATATGGACCCTTACTTCTAAGTCAGGATAAGGGGATTACACTCCTAGATAACCCCTGCTCACCCCCTTGGTAGCTAGGCATGAGCAGACAGGCCTATTTCAGAGGCAGTGTTTTAAACATTTGTGAATATATACAGTAATACAGTGAAAACAGTACGGATGAACACCACATAGGTTTTATAAAAATAATTATTTTTTATAAAGACTTAACACAAGACCACAAACGACAAAAATCCACAATACTGTACTTAAGATTGACTTAAAGATGGTAAAAGTTGCTTAGTTCAAGTTGGTGATTAATGCGACACAGTTCTCACAAAAGTACCTGGATGCGTAACGCAAAATAAACAAAAGGCTCGTAAAGGGAGATGCGTTGGTTCTGTGATCCGGGGGAGAGCATGCGTTGCGCCTCAATACTTGAGCAGAGTAGGGGATGCGTTGTGATCCTTACCGGTGCAGGGATGATGCGTAGGTTTTCGGCCTGCAGCCTGGTTGCGATGTGCAAGATGGTGCCTCAATGCAATGCGACAATCCTGGTGTGATGCGAGAAGATGGCGGCCTTGATGCGTCGATGCGACGACGATGTGTTTATGCCCTGGCAGCCTTGCAATGACTCGATGACTCGATGACTCGATGACTCTGTTTTTTGGAGCCGCGACAGGCCCTGCGACACTCTTCTCCGGCGATGAGATGGTGACCCTCTTGAAGGTGTCACCCTTCTCCGGTGTTACGACAGCAGGCAGCTTCGAAGAAGACACGCTTCCTGGGAGATGTGGCGGCAGCACGCTTCTCCGGCGATGCGACGACTACAGCTACAGCGACATAACGCTTCTTCTCGTTGCGTTGCACTTCCAGCTCCCAGCGACACACAGGCTTCTGCAGATAGAATTCCCAGCAAGGAAATTAAGAGGGGAGCTGGAGGTGAAGCATTTTGTCCCTGAGACTTCAGCACGAGGAAAGCACAAGTTCAAGCCCTTGGAGAATATTCTGTAGGATGATGAAAGTCCTTAAAAAGTTCCTTCTCCTTTTCCTTGGCAATAAAGAAACCACTGCAGGCCAACCCAGCAAATAGCACACTGGCAGAGGGGCAGTCCATTCTGCAGATTCCTCGCTTCTTCTCTTTGGTTTAGGGACTGGCAAGTGGGTGCACTTGCCAAGTCGACATGGCAGTCACAGACTGCACACAGGCCTTGCAATGGCAGGCCTGAGACACACTATACAAGCTGCTTCTGTGGGTGGCACAACCAGTGCTGCAAGCTCACCAGCAGCATTTGATTTACAAGCCCTGGGCACACATGGTACACTGTACTAGGGTCTGACAAGTAAATCAAATAACCCAATCATGGAGTCACCAATTAGTACATCAATTTAACATAGGGAGCACTTGCACTGTGGCACTGAATAGCAGTTGCACAGTGCCCAAAGCATATAACGTGCAAAACCATATCAAAAACAGAGGAGGCAATCCGACAAAATGGAAGGGTGACGCAGGCCAATGATGCCAGGTCTAACAAGTGTCCCCTCCAGCTGAAATATGGGGAGAACTACCCTTCCCCTTGGGAGTTCTGTTCACTAAGGCAGAAAAATCTGGACAGACCATCAGCGTTGGCATGTTCTGTACCAGGGCGGTGTTCCACCGTAAAGTCCATACCCTGTAGGGAAATGGACCACCTCAACAACTTTGGGTTCTCACTCCTCATCTGCATTAGCCATCTGAGAGGCCAGTGGTCTGTCTGAACCAGGAAGTGAGTCCCAAAGAAGAATGGTCTCAACTTATTCAGTGCCCAGACCACAGCAAATGCCTCACGCTCAATTGTACTCCACCTCTGTTCCAGTGGAAGTAAACTCCTACTGATGAAGGCTACCGGTTGGTTTAGGCCCTCTTCATTAATCTGAGATAGAACAGCCCCCACACCATGCTCTGAAGCGTCTTTTTGAACAATCAATTATTTTGAGAAGTTGGGCGCCTGAAGCACAGGTGCTGTGCACATGGCAGTCTTCAGGGCGTCAAAAGCATTCTGACAGGTGTCAGTCGAGTTCACTTTCTTGTGCTGCTTCCTGGATGTCAGCTAAGTCAAGGGTGCAACAATGTTGCCATACCCCTTGACGAAGTGGCGCAGATGTTCTTCCCAACTGGCGCTAAACACTGCAATGTCATCCAGGTAGGCGGCAATGAAATCCTTTAGTCCAGCCAACGCCTGGTTGCCCAACCTCCGAAAGGTGGCAGGGGCATACTTCATCCCAAAGGGCATAACCCGGAATTGGTAGTGTCCATCTGGTGTGGAGAATGCTGACCTCTCTTTGGCTCCATCAGTCAAGGCGATCTGCCAGTACCCAGACGTCAAATCAAACGTGCTGAGGTACCGTGCAGCCCCCAACCATTCAAGGAGCTTATCAGCTCTGGGGATAGGGTGCGCTTCAGTCCTGGTGACTGAATTGAGTCCTCTGTAGTTCACACAGAACCGGAGTTCAGGTGTGGCACCCGGCACGGCAGCCTTTCGGACCAAGACCACTGGGACTGGGACCACTCAAGGACTGTTTGAGGACTCAATCACCCCTAAAGCAAACATCTTGGAGACTTCCTCCTTGATGTAAGCTCTGAACTTGTCAGTCACTCTGTCAGCCTGTGCTACACAGGAGGACTGTCACCAGTGTCCACATCATGGCTGCACCACTCAGTGACACCAGGAACCGGGGAAAACAAATGAGACAATTGTCCCAACAGTTTGCGACAATCTTGCTGTTGATCGGGGGTCAGTGTGGCAGAAAGGTTGATACCATCCAATGACCCATCTTGCTCTTTTGCAGACAGGAGGTCAGGAAGAGGCTCGGTCTTCTCCTCCATTCTATCATCTGTCGCTAGGAGCATGCCCACTTCGGACCTTTCAAAGTGGGGCTTCAGGCGGTTAACAAAGGGTTCCTTGGAGACCGCAAGTTCACCAGGTAGGTGACATCACTCTTGCGCACCACCACCTCAAATGGACCGATCCACCTGTCCTGGAGTGCACAAGGCTCTACAGAGGCCATGACCCAAACTTTCTGTCCAGGCTGAAGCTCAATCAGAGTGTCATTCTGATCATACCAACGCTTCATCTCTTCCTAGCTGGCTTCCAGATTTGCCTGAGCGAGCTCTCTGAATCGCCGAGTCTGGTTCCTGAAGGCCAGCATGTAATTGTATACATCCTGGGGAGGTTTCCTGGGAGATTGCTCCCAGCCTTTCTTGACCAGACTCAAAGGTCCTCTTACCGGGTATCCATACAACATTTCAAAGGGACTGAACCCTAGGGACTTTTGTGGCACCTCACAGTAAGCAAACAGAAGACATGGCAAGACGACATCCCACTTATGCCTCATTGGTTCCTCAAGACTCATGATCAGGCCTTTAAGGGTCCGGTTGAATCTCCCAACCAGCCCATTACGTTGTGGGTGGTAAGGAGTGGTGAACTTATTGGTAACACCACACTCCTTCCACAGAGACTGCATATAACTGTAAATGAAGTTTGTACCTCGGTCAGACACCACCTCTCTGGGGAACCCCACATGAGAGAAAATCCCCATCAGTGCAAGTCCCACCACGGGGGCTGTCACTGTCCGCGAGCGGGATGGCTTGCAGGTACCGGGTAGCATGGTCCACCAAGACCAGGATAAACCTGTTGCCCATGGTTGTCTTGGGATCCAGTGGGCCCACAATGTTAATGCCCACCCGTTCAAAGGGAGAACTGACTACAGGGAAAGGTTGGAGAGGAGCCTTGTGCTTCCTTCCACTTTTCCCACTTGCCTTGCAAGTTTGAAAAGTTCTACAATTAATATCTGAACTCTTCCGCATCTGGGGCCAATAAAAGTGGGAGAAAGCCTTTCAAAGGTCTTGTTCTGCCCCCAAATGACCAGCTAAAGGTACGTCATGAGCCAAACCCAGTAGGAAGGCTCTGAAGCACTGGGGTACCACCAGCACACAGGCTGACCTAGGCTCAGCAACCTTAGGCTCACCATACAGGAGGCCGTTCTCCCAGTAGATCCAATGTGATCCAGACTGATCACCTGCTGCCTGGTTTGTGGCCTGTTGCCTCAAACCCTCAAGAGAAGGGCACTTCTTCTGCTCTGCCCAAATTTCCTCCCTGGAGGGCCCCCTTCTTGCTGCTAATGCGTCAGCTCAGGTAGGTTCCCCAGTTCAGAAACTTTCTCCCCTGTGGGTTTTAGGGCATCCCCCTGAAGGTCTGCCTCCTCCTGAACCGTGGTAACAATGGGGGCTAGTTTCCCGCACCTCTTCTCTTTAAGGCAGCTTCCTGGGCCATACTTTCAGGTTCCAGGATCTCTTGAGCATCCTTGGCTGTCATAGACCGAGTGGTCACACACGCCCACTCAGGCAGATCCAACATCTCTAAATGAGCCTTCTTCTCCACCTTAGCCCAAGGGGAGCTTTCCAAATCATTGCCTAACAAACAATCAACAGGCATGGCTGGCCTCACAGCTTGAAGAGTACCAGAGACCCCCCCACTCAAAGGGAACATGAGCCACTTTGCAATGGCTCTCTGTGTTGTCAGTGGCAACAACTGGGAAGAATGCATTGGGGACCACCTGCTCTTCAGACACCAAGTAACACTTGACAGCTATCACACTGGCTCTTTTTGTTCTCTGAAGGCAGTCCAAACCAGTTCTGGAGCACTCTGTTTACATGACTCCTTCTTTCCTTTCACAGTGCAGGGCAGAAACATCAGACGCCCCACAGGAGGTGGAGCCAGCATTGTGGAGGGAAAGCACAGCCCTGGAGCACTTTATTGACATGATTCCTTTTCTTTCACGGTGCAGGGCAGAGACATCAGCCGGACCCTAGGGGGTGGAGCCAGCATTGTGGAGGGAAGGCCCAGCCCTATTCAGGTTCCAGGTGCAACTCCTCTCTCCCATCTAGATGCAGATCTCTCTATTCACCACTGGGCTGACTCATTCTGTCTCCTGGAATCCCCCAGCCCTGTCACTCAAACTCCAGACAAGGAATACACAACCTAGCAGAGGCAGGCCTGGATAGTTAGACAAGAAAATACCTACTTTCTAAAAGTGGTATTTTCAAACACAGAATGTTAAAACCAGCTTTACTAAAAGATGTATTTTATCATTCTGAGTTCAGGCCTACTAAATTCGAATTTCTACCATGTTCTCTGAGTCAGTTAGGATTTTTAAAATGTAATATTCTAGCTGCCCATTCTGGCCTATAGAGGATAGGTAGCCTTGCAATAGTGAAAAACGAAAATGGCTTTAATTCACTATTAGGACATGCCACACACACCAGGGCATGTCCTACCTTATACTTACAATTCACCCTGCCCTTGGGCCTAGATTAGGGGTGTCTGATAGGAAGAAAAGGGAAGGTTTAGGGACTGGCAAGTTTGTACACTTGCCAAGTTGACATGGCAATCACAGACTGCACACATGCCTTGGAATGGCAGGCCTGAGACACACTTTACAAGCAGCTTCTGTGGGTGGCACAACCAGTGCTGCAAGCCCACTAGCAGCATTTGATTTACAAGCCCTGGGCACACATGGTGCACTGTACTAGGGTCTGACAAGTAAATCAAATAACCCAATCATGCAGTCACCAATTAGTACATCAATTTAACATAAGGACTGTGGCACTGAATAGCCGTGGCATAGTGCCAAAGCATATACCCAGCAAAAACATATAAAAAACAGAGGAGGTAACCGACAAAATGGGAGACTCACGCCAATGATGTCAGGTCTAACAATATGTGTATATATGTATATATATATGTATATATATATATGTATATATATATATATATATATATATATATATATATATATATATATATATATATATATATATATATATATATATATATATATATTTTACGAGCAAATGTCCCAAGATGAGAGGAGCGGCAATAGCTGGTGCTGGCGGCAAGGTTCAGGATTCCCCCTCAGGCCTCTGCTTTCTCTTTCCGGAGCAAGTTACGGAATGTATTTCCAGCGTCAGCCGGAGCGCTGTACAGATGGCCCCGCCGCACCAAGTGACCCGGACAACTCCGGCATCTGCACTGCTTTGCAGTGCTTTCTGTGGTCAAGGAATCGAATGGTCCGGTGTCCGCCATCACAAGAGGAACTGTATTAAACGGATGGGGCTTTTGCCTCAAACAGGGCTTGTGTGGCTACTCAGCTGCCCCCGTGGACTTACTTACTCTGTCTGATGGCTGCGACGGAACGAGGGGACCCGAGGGGATGTTTCATTACTCTGGTGCCAACTTGTGGATCCTTTCACCATACCTGCATCTTGCCAATACAACGGGCAGCATTGCAAAATCATCCTCCTGTGCACCGACCCAGCTGCATTGCCATGTTACATGTTGGGTACTGTAGTTCGGCATTCATCCGAAACTGCAGACAGGTGAGCTGCATTGAACAGTGGGAGGGGTGTATTGGCCTCAGCAACACTACAAACAGAGAGGCAGAACTATTGGACATAATCGTCTGGCTCCAAACGATGATGGGCGCTGATGAAGGCACGAAGATCGCCGAAATGCATTTGCGGCCACTGTGAATTGGTGCATCCGAGTAATAAAAGCATTTCCAAAGGATTCCCCCTCTGGCCTCTGCTTTCTCTTTGTCATGAGTGATGTAATATGTGACGTCATCAGCAGTGCATTGCAGGCGCGCAAGTTATAGTGAGTCCAAATAACTACAACGTGGGAATTTCAATGGTTTTATGTCAGTAAAATTTCCAGCTAACTATAACTGGTGTGAAACCTATGGTTTTTTCAGTGAATTTAATAGGTTTTTAAATGCTAATTCCTAACTATAACTGGTGTGAAACCTATGGTTTTTTCAGTGAATATATATGTGTGTGTGTGTGTGTGTGTATATATATATTCACTTAAAAAACCATAGGTTTCAGGCCTTATATAGTTAGGAATTAGCATTTAAAAAACCATTGAAATTGCTCCTATATAGTTAGTTGTACTAACTATATTTCGCGCACCCGCAATCCACTGCTGATGATGTCACATATTACATCATTCATGACATGGTCAGTGACATCACTGATGACATCACTGATGACATCTCAAATGACATCACTGATGACATCACTGATGACATCTCATTTGACCTCACTGATGACATCACTGATGACATCATCCAGTGACTGTGTGTTTCTGTAAAGTTTAAATATGTTTTACATAGTGAAGAATGAGTGGATGTATAAGTGTCTGGATGAAGGATTTAGTAGGTGCGTGACTGACTGTATGAGTGAGTGATTAAATGTGTCTTACTAAATTCATGGGTTCCTGACTAAACTGTCTTAATGTGTGCATCAGTATGTCTGTTGTTGTGTAAGCTGCTGCATGTATTGATCAGTAGCTATATGAGTGGCTATATGGGTTATTGATTGGTTGCCCAAGTATTTGAATGGGAGACTGAGTGTGTGTGTGGGTGGCTGGGAGGTGTGTGACTCTGTGCATAGATGTGTGAGCAGTTGATTCACTAGGTGTATGAGTTCAAGAGGGCATGTGGAAACAGCTATATGGGCGGTTGACTAGGTGCATGGGTGTGTTGGTGAGTGAATGGATATCTTAGTGCTACATGTGCAAGTAAGTACATATGTAAAACACAGTGCATGTGAGAGTTGGCATATATAAATGACTATACATGAGAGCCAGTGAATGTGCGAGTGGCTATATGGATCCTTGTGTACTTGTATCAGTGATTCTATAAGAGAGTAAGTATGTGTTAGTATATGTTTGAATAAGTAAGGTGTTGTGTGTATAACTGTATAAGTGAGGAAATGGAAGTGTGATTGATTCTTTGCATGACTGACTAGGTGTGTGAGTAACTCCATGGATGAGTGGCAGTGTGTGAGTGTCTGTATAGGTGTATGAGTGCATATGATAGTGTTGTATTGATGAGTGACTGTATGTATGAGTGAATCTATGGGTGAATGAGGAAATGTGTTTGTAGACCTAGGAATCAGTGAGTGCGTATGTCGTAACTGGTATTGGTGTGTCAATGGTTTCAAGAATAGTAGTCTGTATTTAACACTGGGTGTATCAAAGGTTATATTAGAGTGTGAGGAGGTGCATCATATTATCACATGAATTATATCATCAGTGATGTGTTCAGTGATGTCAAATGAGATGTCATCAGTGATGTCATCAGTGATGTCATTTGAGATGTCATCAGTGATGCCATCA
This sequence comes from Lissotriton vulgaris, assembly GCF_964263255.1. Lineage (NCBI taxonomy): Eukaryota > Metazoa > Chordata > Amphibia > Caudata > Salamandridae > Lissotriton > Lissotriton vulgaris. The sequence continues at coordinate 64,214 of NW_028252056.1, read as the reverse complement.
GTGATGTCACTGACCATGTCATGAATGACGTAATATGTGAGATCATTAGCAGTGGATTGCGGGTGCGCGAAATATAGTTAGTACAACTAACTATATAGGAGCAATTTCAATGGTTTTTTTGATCTATTTTACTTATTATCTATCCCTCTATTTTTCTAGCCCTATATTTTTGTGTTTACTGCTACTTTTTGTTAATTTTAAACTACTTTTTTAAACTCTTTTCTTTTCTTCTCTTCCCTATTCTATTTTCTTTATTCATTTCCGCCCAGACCATGGTGAAGGGAGCCGGGAAGCATCCGAGAAGGGGAAGGGTCCCGCACCCCGTGCCCGGCTCCCGTGCGGGCGTTTGAGGGGGGAGACAGTCGCACCCCGGGAGATTTTGAGCCCGGAGGAGGTGGGCGCACTAGTGTTCTATGTACAGCGCCACCTCCCCAGGACCATAATGGCAGGCGGCAAGATCGGAGGCTGGTACGGGATGCGGGATCGCCGGAAGCGGTGGGATAAGGTGTGCCGGGCCATGTACCACCACTCTCGGGTCCGGCGCACCTACAACCAGGCCCCCCACCGCTGGACGGATGTCCTGACCCGTGAACGAGATCTGCTCGACCTGCTTGGCCTCGAGATCCCCGGGCTTGGTGAGTAGTAGTAGTAGCTATTTCTTTACTACTCTGTTTTCTCCTGCTGTGTTATTATATTGCAATTTTTTTTTTTTACCAAGAGCAATAATGCTGCTTATTACATTGTAGGTATATTATATTTCAAAATCTTCTGTGCATTTCAGGTGCACTGCTCTCCTTCTCAGTAGTGTTGCTACTATGCTTATTTGTTTTCGATTTTGTGTTCATTTCATTGGCCTGTGAAATTATGTATGAGTGTAGTTTAAAAACTGCGTAATGCTACACACTAAGGTTCAGATGTTTTATTACCTGTGCATCCCTGCAAAGTAGCAGGGATGCACCAGTAATTGTGCGCACGCCACTATCACCCATGGTGCGCCGTATTTACAATGCGGCGCACCATGGGCCCAAAACGTCACCAAAGCGTTACGCATCTGTGCCGTAAGGGCGGCGCATTGCTGGAGTTGCGTCGCAACGATGGCGCAGCTCCATCAATGCTCTGGGGTGCCCTATCTCCCCAATGCTGCGTCAAGCCGTACGTCTGCTTCAAGCAGGCGCAGGGTTTGAGTCATGCATCATTGTCGTTAAAGTGAGTGATTGAAATCTTGTAGATTTCTCTCAGCCACTTTTAGGATGCGTTCCTGTGCAGGAACGCCCTCCCTTGCGCCAGAACGCCCCCTGATGGCGCAGGGCTTTACAACGTGATGCATCTCCTATATGCGTCACGTTGTTAATATACGCCGCACCATTGCGCCTCTTTTATGCTGCCGCTGCGTCACAAAAGTCACGCAACAATGGAGCAAAAGAGCCGCAAGGGGCTTCTAAACCAGCCCCTACAGACTCAAGTCCAGTCCTTCCTTTGTACACATGGCGATAAGAAGAAATAGTGGTGGTGGATTGATAGTTTGAGTATTTTAATGACTGGTTAATGTAGTAGGAAACTTTAGTGTTGTCGCTGATCTGCAATCACAATGGACTTTGGCTGTCACTTCGCTTGCTGCGGACTGCTGCCTGCCAATCCTAGGCAAACCTTTTTAGTACTTTGTGTAGTGAGTTACATAAGAAGTTTCCAATTCGACGGTCCGCAAATCAAGCAATACTAACAACGTAGTAGACCACATGAGATTGGTCAATAATATATCCCGTTGAATAGTTGTCTATTTGCTATTTCGCCAAAATATTTTGTTAGTTCTTTTGAAATGTTTGATTTGGTTGACAAATATCATCCATGTTTTCTGTTTTTCTTTCTTTCATGTTGTACATCAGCTTCCCCCAGGGGCAAGAGGAGGGCACAGGAGGAGGAGGAGGGTGCTGTTGAGGATGCAGGCCAGGATCGGGCAGGCGAGGGCTCCTTTGCTGGCCCCAGTAAGTTTTAATTTTAATATAGAGTACTTATTTTTTCCCAGCGTTCCTCATTCGATTTTTTCTAAATCGTCTTTGATATTCTTGTAGACTGGATCTAAATTCTTATCCTGCCTCGACTATGACTCCGTGTGGTATTACTAGATTATTCTTATTAGTCTGTCTGTGTAGCTAACTAAGATTGCACATTTGGCAATTCCATTGGACTCCCATTCTAGTCAGCAATAGCTCTATGCACAGAGTGCAGTCCTCTGGGATTGTCCATAATGTCTTTTCAAGTCTTCTAAATGTTTATGCTTTGACAATTGCCAACAATAAAAAGGTGAACGACCACCAAGAAAGAATAAGATACTACTTTACTTTTGGTTTGGATAGGAGGACAATCCATTCTACTACTGTTGCAGGGACAAATCTGCACAAACAGAACTATGGACACTAAATAATGCATTGCTTAGCTTATCAATTATAATAGGTGCTGTTAGACTTTCCACATACCTCAGTGATAACAGACTTTGTAGTTGAACCCCCAATCTCCTTACTGACTAGATAGTGTGGCAGAGTCATTTAGCTCCCAAAGTCACCGATGATTATGATTATTCCCCAATGATGTCAGAGGCACGGACTCATGCTTGCAAAAATTGCAAAACCTTTAGCTCATCCACTCTAGTCTGGAGGACCAAAAACCACAGAGTCTATTTAAGTTTAAAAGCTTTATTAAAAGTAAACACATTTATTAAAATCAAGTTTGTCATAAAAGTAAACGTTTAACTGAAAATGGAAAAGTGCTTAGTGCTGACGATTAATTGGACACATTTCTTGTGGTCGAGCCGAGCTCTCACCTGGTTTGAAATTGATCCTGCTCGTGTTCTTAGAAGTCAAGCTTCTGTCTGTTAGGAGAAAAAGTGGTGGGTGTTAAAAATAAAAAGCAAGCATTCATCAGTTGTGCCAAAAAGTGCAGCAAGACAACAGCCTTCCCTGGAAAAAGGGACATTTTTACTTTAGAGTAGACAGTCACAAATTATTACATTGTATACTGTTTTTTTCACATTTCTTTCTTCCTCCTAGACCAAATATTATATAGTAGTGAGTGGTGTATTCTAACATTATTAAATGTACTTTGTAGGTGGAACATCTGGAGGCAGGGCCAGCGCGGAGGTGGTGGTGGCATCGGACGAGGACAACTCTGGGGAGGAGGCGGTGGAAGTGCCGGACAATTCTGTGGGGGATGACACGGTGGTGGCGGGCAGAGGTAAGCTATATATTCCTTACTTATTGAGATTGAAGACTGCAGAGTGTGCTTTCTGCACAGGTGTATTATAAATAAACCAGGTAGTAGCCTCCTCTAAATGTACTTCGACTTAGCTGTGAAGTTTTTGGCGAGAAGAATCCCAATCAGATCTGAGATGACCTTGATGGATGGGATGAACGAAAAGCGAAAGAAGGGCGTAAGTAAGTGTGGATGGACGAGAAATGTAATGATGACTGGCAAAGAAGAATGATATGTGTTTGCTTGGTCCCCGAGGTGGCTGGGAAGGAAAGAATATGGTATGGTGCATGGCTGGGTGAATGATGAAGCAAGGATGGGTGGAAGGAGAACAGCCTGGGTGGGTGAAACAGAAACTGTATGTGTGCATATACTTTGAATGGATGGATGCATGGATCATTCATGGTACTATCTGACTCTTAGATAGCATATGTGTATCTAGAGAGAGTAGACGGTCACTGGATGAACTAAGTGTTACTTTGAAGAGCATGTAACACCGCACCCGCACGTCCGTTCCAGTGTAGAAAAGGAAAGGAAAAGAAGTTGTAATTTTGTCCAAATACTACCATGAATAGTAGCAGTAGTTTGTATTGCAACTGCAAGCACAGCATATATCCGGTTATTACGGTGGACACTCCCTACCTCTCTTAATAACTTTAGTTTAGTAGTAGTACGTCATTCATGTGTGGGTGTATCACTGTTCACTCAATAATAAGCAAAGCACCTAAAGTCATCCCATATGTCATCAAAGACATCCCATGTGAAGTGATAGATAATCAGATTATGTAGCTTCTTCATTTTCCTTTTCTAATACTCATTTGCACTGTAGGGTGAAAGCTAAATTAATTAAGCAGTAGCCCTTTTAACAGAGTATTCTCAGTGCCACCCGTAATAGAAAAGTAAGAGCTTCACCACCTGCATGTACTGGACCGGTACAGTAACGCAAGCCTGTCTCACTCACCATGGTGTGCGTCTGTTTTTCTCGGGTGCAAGTTCACTGCGCTGGCATTATGCCGGCTTGCATAAGATAACGTACCAATTTTCCTAAACAAGAGAGAAGAAGAAGAATAAGACTGGTGCACTGTCATAGTCGACTGTAATGGAAGTCCATAGTGCTCGTAGAATTTGTTCCTTAAACTCCCACTAATGTTAGAGCAAGGATGAAGAAGTCGGAGGTTACATAGATACTGTCCTCAATAGTTATGTACTGTGCTTTCAATTTGCTACTTGTACTGTGACAACTTTCTGCTCAATCGTTTTGTGTTAATCTTAAGGAGCATTGGTTACAGACTATGTCTTTCTTTCTTCATGTAGTTGCTCCTTCCAAATCCAAGAAACCATCAAGGAGGAAGGAGCTGGCTCGAATGGCCCGGCAACGGAGGCTGGATGCCCTGTCGCTGAATATCGGCGGCTGGTGGCCCTGGAGGAGGAGGAGACGCAGTCTGGTACTACAACAACGTCCACTGGGACAGCTGCATCCTCCTCCGTGCGGGCTGGATTTGCAAGGCACGCCGGCACCGCTTATCCCTCAGACTGTCCTACCTGGAGCAGGAGGTCCTGAACTATAAGAACTTGGTGGAGGGCCTCTGCTTCGAACATGCCACCCTCCGCAAGGAGCATGATGCCCTGGCTGCTAAAGTCAACAGCACCCTGCCATAGTGTCCCTTGCCCCTTTTTTAGAGACTTTTGGGGGGTGGGAATTGGGAGTTGGGTTTTTTGGGAACTTTTGAAGGACAATCGTTGGGGTTAGGGAGGGTCTTGAGGGAGATTATTTTGTTAGGGCTATAAAAATATACTTTTTGAAACTTTATCTGACCATACCTGTTTTTTACTGCTTTTGAGTCTGGTGGGTGGGGGTTTAACAGTAAGTTTGTTTTCCTGAATAGTCCTAGGACTTTAGTAGTACTACCATCAATCTCTCGTCTCTCCTAATACTCCATTATACTACCTCCAACTAAACGCTCATCTTACCTGTAATTTCTGTTTGAAAGTAGGGCTAGGCCCAGGGCTGGCTCCACGGGAAATGGCGATTAAGGTTGCAATCCAGGGCGGCTGAAATTTCCTCCTCATTGCGGTGGTACTAGTGGTGTTACACAGTGGCAGTTGCATGGCTATGGAAAAAAAGAAAATGAAACCTGGTTTGTCCTTACTGTAGCATTACAACGGTACGATAGAGAATATAGCAGGTGACAGTACACTAGACTACAACAGTGCCACAATGTAGCCTAACAAATGGTAAAGTATTTATAGTATAACTTGTACTTGTGTAGGATTTCTTTGACATTGGCTAATACTACAAGAAATAGTACTGAAGCTGAGTAAGTCTAGAATATATGCTGGGATTCCTTCACCAGCCTGTTGCTATGACCTTATCCTCCCCAGCAAGTGTGTGGAATTATTGATGTCATTTAGTCACACATCAAGCAAAACCACACAACCCGGGGGAAGAGGGTTAGGGTTTGTAAAATGGATAGGAATGGGGGTTTCTTTTTGGGTAGGTTTTGTTGAGAGAAAAAAAAAAGCAAAGCATGGACAAACAATAATTGAACATAAAGAAATTTTTGGGTACAAAGCTAACCATAAATCTTTTACGTGACATAAAGGAAGTGCATGCACTACTGAATGCATTGTTACAGAAAAGTAAGTAGTACTTTCGACAACCGTGAATGACAGAATGCGACAGTACAGGGCTACATTAAATTAGGTTTAAAAAATAGCCGAAGTAAAACCTATAGAATGGCTGTAGGGATCAATTTAGAAGCAGAGAGAGATCCAAGAAATGCAGTCACACACACTCATTGAATAAAAGAATGGATACTGTATCTGTATTGTTGTAGTTGTCCTGTTGAATTTGGTAAGTAAGTTGCATGCAGCAAACAATTCCTCTTATTAGCGGCACTCCTCCATTCCAGCTGACGCTTCGTCCATCAATGTTGGTGACCAGAAGACACCCTGTCCACTGCCTGCCTGGCGGATGCTGAATTGCGGCTCGCTAATGTGAAGCCTGACTCCATCCTTTTTTCCCCATTGCAGACTGAAACCCGGCCTGTAATTATTGAACGAAAAACAGCACTGATAAATAAATATAAGGTATGTACGCTGTGTAGTGCAAAAAGTCACACTTTGATTTTCCTAATAGACAGTACAACATTTTTGAAAGTGCGTACTCTGTCTGAGTCCCCTTTTGAAGGATAAATAAGTATGGGCAAATTAATTTAGCGGATCTTTCCCCTCAAGCTAGGTGTAATGTAAACTGTGTTTTAGAACAAATTTAGACCTTCCCAGCAGTGCTTCCACCCAGACCCTTACTAAAGCCAGTTGCAAAAATGTAGAAGACCCCCAATCAGATCTCAAAACACGAGGCCTAGCAGAAAACTGGTGACAAAACGTACTTCGAAAGTAAAAGTAGGCCCAAATACCCCCTTACCCACCATGGATTTTATTCAAACCACTTGCAAGCAAGCAAAACTATCCATAGCCAGCATTGCTCCAAGACTCGAAAACCCCCCCACCCAAACACATGCAATAGAAATACTGCTAACCCTAACGAGCCCTAAGTTAAGAGTAGTGGCAGAGGCTTTCTTTAACTATGCCAAATCCCCACTTTCCAACCATGGATTTTCTTCAAATGACTTGCAACCAAAATTACACATTCTCACGAGTGCTCTAAGACCCCAGAACTCAGTTGCAAAAATCTAGAACACCCCAAAACACATGCAATCCTGCTGCTAGGGCTAACCCTAACGAACCCTAAGTTACAAAAAGTGCCCACAAACAGCCCAAAAGCAAAATCTCATACTTACAATATTTCTAGGCCTTCGGTCCAAACGCGCTGTGTAGCTAGGCCATAACTCCAGTTTACCACCACGGATTTCCTGAAAAGCAAATGCAATCAAGATTAGAGTGTCCCAGCAGTGCTCCCAGACCCCGAAACCCACCCACAAACACCAGGAAGCCCCCCAAACAGGCCCCCTAAAACGCTACATTGAGCAAAATGTCATAAATAGCAACAAAAAAAATCAGCGTGGATTTTGTCCCAACCACTTCTATCCGGTATTAGACCTTCCCAGGAATGCCCCAAGAACCGCCAACCCACCCGCCAAAAAGCACAACACCCCCAAACAGCCCAAAAGCAAAATCTCATACTTACAATATTTCTCGGCCTTCGGTCCAAACGCGCTGTGTAGCTAGGCCATAACTCCGGTTTACCACCACGGATTTCCTGAAAAGCAAATGCAATCAAGATTAGAGTGTCCCAGCAGTGCTCCCAGACCCCGAAACTCACCCACAAACAGCCGGAACCCCCCCAAAGAGCTCCTCAAAGGCAAGCAAGTCAGCAAAAACACACAAAAAATTTCGCCTCCGATTTGGTCCAAACCACTTTTATCCGGTATTGGAGCTTCCCAGCAATGGCCCCAGAGACGTCAACTCACCCGCATAGAAGTAGAACACCCCCACAAGTGCTGAGTCTTTCTTCATTGCTCATAATCCAGCCCTCTGCTTTGATGGAAATAGGAGTCTGGAGGAGGAGGATAGAGGAGCATGTTCTTCTGAACTTGTGAACCTGAGGAATGCAGACTGCGGCACCTTCAAATCAATAAGCAAACAAGTGAAGACAGTTCTGCTGATGGGCTTGTTTTTGGGATTAGGTGATTAAAGTTTGAATTATATTAACTGTGCACAACAAAGAAAGACAGATACACAGGAATGAAAGTGAATGAGGACGAAAAAGAAAGTTATTGATTCATTGTCTCATTTTCAGGCCTCGGTGTTAAGATCCAGGAATAAGAATAAGGCTTTGTCATCATACTCTGCGAATTCAGGCAGGGTGAGCTCAGTGTCACCTGACAGAGTAGAAATTCCCTCATCTACGTTGCTGTCCACCTCGTCTTCATCCGGCGCGCTTTCACGTACTCTGTAATCTGGTTGTATGAGGTGCTGATTCATCTTGATCATTGTTAACCTCTCCACATTTTTGGGCGAGAGGCGGCTCCGTTTGGGAGTTACATTGGCACCAGCAGCACTGAAAACACGTTCAAAAGACACGCTTGCGAGTGGGCAAGACAAGTAGTTTAAAGCCAGGTTGGAGAGCTGTGGCCACAATTCTTTTTTCCCATGCCAATACGCCAATGGGTCAGCATTAACATAGACCTCTGTTGAGTCATTCAGATAGTCCTTCACCATCGACTCAAGGTCCTCCTCCAAGGTTCCTCCACTTTGCTTAGCTGTTGCTCTGACCTTTTGAGAACCAAACCCAAGCCGAGCTATCCAATCCTCTTCAGCCTCCAATGTTTCTGTTGTGTCTGGTGCAGATGATCCGGTTTCCGGTGTCTTTAACGGCTGAGAGGTCACTTGTGCCACAGCCACAGGTGCAGAAGTGGATTGTTTTGACTGGGGATGGCCTGCTGATGCTGATGTACTGCCTTTTCCTTCAATTTTCTGCCGTTCTCTTTCAAACCTCTTGGCTGACAAGGCTAGCCAACGTTTGTACTTTGGAACATGTTCATCATCAAAAGGAAAGAATGCTCGGCCTGCCAGCGCCTTTTTGTAGCGTGGATCCAGAATAGTAGCACAAATGTAATGCTGGTTTGAGTGGATCATTTTAAGACGTTCATCACCTTGTAGGCGCTCTAATAATGTCTCCGCCTAAACAAAAGGGTCTTTGTTTTTTTCATCTTTTTGAAACACAGAACACACCTCCTTCAGTTGGTGCTCCAGCATGTACAACAATGGGATAGCTTTTCCCAAATTACAGTCCTCCTTGCTGACTGCACGCGTGAAGACCTCAAAAGGACGAAGCATGCGTGTCAGGCTTTTAACTATGTCCCATTGCGCCGCACCCATCCTCAGGTCCTTCTGAGCTGTACCCTGTGTTAAGAAATAGTGATCGAGTACCGTATACTGCTCATACAGACGCTCAAGCATGTAGAAGGTTGACTTCCAACGTGTTGCCACTTCCTGGATGAGTGCTTTCACTGGCATTCGACGTTGATGTAGCAGGCTCCTCAGATGCTTCCGGGCCTTAAAAGAATGGCTGAAATGGTTGCACATTTTTCGGCAGGTCTCCACTACCTCGTACGCTGGACTGTCTTTATCACTCAAGAATTTTTTGACAACCAGGTTTATACAGTGCGCCAAACACGGCACTCTGAAATACTGACCCAGCTCCATGGCCTTAACTACATTGGCGCCATTATCCGTGGAAACATAACCAATCTGGCGTTAACTCCAATGATTTTGGTGTTTCTTCCATTGCCTCCTCGTCGACAACATCATCACGCTCAGCAGCTTCTCGGGCTAGGGTCAAAATGTCTTTTTGCTGCATGCCCGCTGGGGCTGCAGTGACCTTTATGATGACTGCGTCGTCGTCGTGAGAGTCTTCATCAGCAGGAGTATCCGCCACTTCTTGTTGAGCCTCATCACACTCCATAACTATGAGTTTTTCGACGACCTTCCTTTTACACTTAAGTACCTTTGTCAGATCATGGTGTGCCTCACTCTCAGACGGCAGTGGTGCTGGTTCCCAATTGGGATCCGTATCATCAGAAGGAGGTGGGCTTGAAGAAGATGTAGACACCAACCTTGATCTTTTCCTTGCTAGGGATGTGGAAGACAATGAATGATCATCAGGAGGAGTGGCTTCCAATGATACCTCGGCTTGATTGTCGATTTCCTGATGTGCCCCTACTTCGGGACGAACAACTATTGTGGGCACTTGTGACCCTCCATGCACCTCTGCTTGCTCATCTCCTTGTGCTGCCTCTCCTTCCACATGTACTTGGGCTTGTACTTGCACATGTGGTTGTTGTTGCGGCTGTGGTTGTTCAACACTTGTCAGATGAGTTACAACAACCTGTGTTGATTCAGGGACATTGCTGCTACTTTCTTGCGATGAGCCAACATCACTGGTCGATGGTGATTAAAGAAGTACACTGACTGCCTCTGCAGCACTCAAGGGCTTGGACTTAAGTTGGCGTGGTGGTGGTGGTGGAAGCACTGAGCCCAATGGAGCGGGGTGCTGCTCCCAGCTTGGTCCCCAGCAGATCCCGCTGCTGCTGCAGGCGTACTTTTTTTTTACTCCCAAAAAACGCGGCGGCTGGCACACCAGCCTCCTTGGTAACTTGCTTCTTCTGCTCCTTACTGGCAACTTTCTTGCTAGAGGAGCTACGGAGAACGTTTTTTGGGGCCATCTTCTTCAGAGCAGGTCAGAACAGCAGGCCGCAGTTGCACGAGTTGCAGAGTTGTCTGTGGCCAGACGTGACGTCGCGTGACCTTATGCTGCACACACACACCGCTGCAGGACTTCTTCCTGGCACTGGTGGTTCTCTTGAGTCTTGTGCACCTAAAAGCAATGGAAGACAGAGGAACATCAGTTCAGTTATACACCCCAAAAAAATCGAAAAAAAACAGAAAAATCAACACAATCCCATGCCCTCCATGATGTTTGAATTCAAGACACCCCACAGAAAGACTAGGCCCATGCAACACTCACTAGTCACTACCCCTGGTGAAAAGGCCACAACAACAGGCCAAAAAAACGAAAAGCACAATCCCAAGCCATCCAGCCCCTCCATGATGTTTAAATTCAAGACAAGCCACAGAAAGACTAGGCCCATGCAACACTCACTACCCCTGGGCATAAAGGTTGAAAAGTAGGCAAAATGGTTGCAGGCCTAACAACAATGCCTGCATTCAAAATGGCCCCCTCCCTCCCAGTACATGGCCAGGGCCTGTAGCAGCACTCAAAATGGCCCCCACCCACATGGCCTGTCCCCATGAACACCCCAAAAAAACGAAAATGACAGAAAAATCAGCACAATCCCAAGCCATCCAGCCCCTCCATGATGTTTAAATTCAAGACAACCCACAAAAAGACTAGGCCCATGCAACACTCACTAATCCCTGGTGAAAAGGCCACAACAGGCCAAAAAAACGAAAATCACAAAAAAATCAGCACAATCCCAAGCCATCCAGCCCCTCCATGATGTTTAAATTAGCGGGTACAGACCGAAGCCCGCTAAACCAATACAACAGATTCAACCACATCCATGAGGAAAGGCTTTGTCTGTTCCCTGATGAAGGGCATATTAACAATGCCCGAAATGCATTGGATATTTTGAAAATGACAAAGCTTGAAGGTTATGAGGTTAAAACCTATATGACAAAGATATGATGTGTAAGAAAAGAATTACACCCCAAATGAATTAAAAGACATTCATGAACAAGTCAAAAATAGAGTGGAAGTCTTTTTCTACCGGAAAGACAACGTAAATGTGTGCCCTAAAGGGATGAAACTAGAGGCCATCTAATTTCACTATCATCTAAATTCAAGACAACCCACAGAAAGACTAGGCCCATGCACCACTCACTACCCCTGGGCATAATGGATGAAAGCTAGGCAAAATGGGTGCAGGCCTGAGAACACTGCCTGCATTCAAAATGGCCCCCTCCCTCCCAGCACATGGCCAGGGCCTGTAGCAGCACTCAAAATGGCCCCCCACCCACATGGCCTGTCCCCATGAACACCCCAAAAAATCGAAAAACACAGAAAAATCAGCACAATCCCAAGCCATCCAGCCCCTCCATGATGTTTAAATTCAAGACAACCCACAGAAAGACTAGGCCCATGCACCACTCACTGCCCCTGGTGAAAAGGCCACAACAGGCCAAAAAAACGAAAATCACAGAAAAATCAGCACAATCCCAAGCCATCGAGCCCCTCCATGATGTTTAAATTCAAGGCAACCCACAGAAAGACTAGGCCCATGCACCACTCACTACCCCTGGGCATAATGGATGAAAGCTAGGCAAAATGGGTGCAGGCCTGAGAACACTACCTGCATTCAAAATGGCCCCCTCCCTCCCAGCACATGGCCAGGGCCTGTAGCAGCACTCAAAATGGCCCCCACCCACATGACCTGTCCCCATGAACACCCCAAAAAATCGAAAAACACAGAAAAATCAGCACAATCCCAAGCCATCCAGAAACACTTACTACCCCTGGTGAATAGGCCACAACAGGCCAAAAAAACGAAAATCACAGAAAAATCAGCACAATCCCAAGCCATCCAGCCCCTCCATGATGTTTGAATTTGAATTTTGAATTTAAAAGTACTTTTAGAGCGCACGTATACCAGCGGTTTCTTGGCGCTGTAACTAACGGGATCTGAGGTTTAAACAGCAGGGAAGACAGAAGGAGCGTTATTCAAAAGACTTTGTGAATAGGTGGGTCTTGAGATGTTTGCGGAATTGTGAGTAGAGGGTAATAGTGCGAAGTTCAAGGGGAAGGGAGTTCCAGAGGGTAGGGGCAAGGGTGGCAAATTTAGAACCTCCCCACTTCTTTTGCCGGAAGCGTGGGATGGTGAGGAGGGACTGGGAAGACGAACGGAGATCCCTGATGGGGGCATATGGGACGATCTCGGAGGAGATGAACGCTGGTGCCAGGCCAAGTCGGGCCAGAAAAGTAATGGATGCGAGCTTGAATTGGATTCTGGCTTGCACGGGGAGCCAGTGTAGGGATTTCAGAAGTGGGGTGGAGTGGTGAAATTTAGGAAGATTAAAGGCCAGGCGGGCCGCCTGGTTTTGTATCTGTTGTAGGCGACGCAAACTGTATGCAGGAATACTGGCATACAGGGCGTTCCCATAGTCCAGGCGGGACACCACCATGGCCAGGATGATAAGTTTGAGGGCAGAAAAAGTGAAGAAACGGGACACCCTACGTATAGTGCGCAGTGAGAGGAAAGAAGAAGATACCACAGAGCTAACCTGGGAGTGAAGGGTGAGTTGAGAATTAAGTTTTATGCCTAGTGTTTTGACTGAGGGGGAGGGAACAGGAGAAGGACCAAGAGAGGGAGGCCAAAAGAGAGGGGACCAGGGGCTGGATGAACCACCCGTCAACACCAGCTCAGTTTTATCAGGGTTGAGTTTAAGGTGGTTGTGGTTCATCCAGTCCCTGATATGGAGCATAACAGATTGAAAGTTTAGGACAGCAGAGGGAGAAGAGAGATTGAAGACAAGCTGGAGGTCATCCGCATAATTAAATACGGCGACCTCCATCTGTTGAAGGGAGAAAATTAAATTTAAATTTAAATTTAAATTTAAATTTAAATTCAAAACACCCCACAGAAAGACTCAGTGCACCCACCACTGAGTACCCCTGGGCAAAAGGCCCCAAAACAGCCCAAAAATCGAAAATTCCAAAATTGTAGTTGCAGCAACTGTAATGCCCCAAACAAACTTACTTGTGAAATTTCTAATCCAAAAGTGATCCAAAGAAAGTCAAAAAGGCCTCAAATCCAAATATCCAGCAGCATCCACAAAAAGTAATCCTTCCAGCTCCAGGTCCAAATGAAAAGTGACCAGGAGATGGACAAAGCACTGGGAGGAGCCTCCTGGACAGGAACAGGAAGTTGAAGACTGTGGGGCACTTCCTTCCTCCCACCCCCCCTCCCCAAAATGGACTCCTCGCAAAAAAAGTGCAGGCAAATGTCAACCTGAGGAGTTATTCAGATAAAAATCATCATTTCCAGAAGGTTTATGCTGCTTGCTGGTGGATTTCTTGTGCAGAATTGCAAATTTTGTATTTTCGCGAGTGCGATATTGTTGCTGCTCGCCGCATCTACAAGCTCGCAATTGCAAAGTACCGCGATACGTGATCATGGCGTACTCGCGTTGACAAACTCTCGCTGTGCAAGTTGGCAAGCCGCGATTATGTAATCGCGCTCGTCAAATTCCTGCGGGATCCCGCAGCAAGATCCAAAATGGCGCAGCACTCGCAAAATATCAAGAAAAACAACTCGGCAAACGCTGAATGACGGTAAGTAAACGCAGCGCGCCGCAAAATTGTATCACCAAGAAAAAAAAATCCGCTGCGTGCGAATTTGCGGTTTTTCGGTAAATTCGCGAGTGTTCGCGGATTGCGAATTTACCGAAATTCCGCAAAATCCACGAGCGTAACGGATTTTCCGCCCATGCTTACATATTGATATATAATTTGCTCAAATTCATTTTCTCAACAACTACTGGAGGGATTTTCACCAAACATAGAAAAGGCACTACTGCATACCTGTCCCTACCATTTTGCCAAGTTTGGTGTAATTTCGTTCAGCCGTTCGGGCTGTAGCCGCATCTAAAGGTTCCATAGAAAATGCCATTTGAAAAATTTCAAATTCAATTTTCTCAAGAACTACTGGAGGGATTTACACCAAACATACAAAAGGCACTGCTGCATACTAGTCCCTACCATTTTGCCAAATCTGGTATAATTCCGTTCAGCCGTTCGAGCTGTAGCCTTGTCAGAATGTCCCTATCGAAATTAACATAGGGAAAACACGTTTTGGGACCCCCCCTTTTTTCTCGGCCCCCACTTGACAAATCCCCCCGAAACTTTCAGGGAAGGAGCGGAGCGCAGCGAGGCAAATTACAAGGAAAATTACAGGCAGATCCCTCAATCTGCGTCAAAGTTATTCCCAATAGAATGTTCGGAATTTCCTATGGTAACTAGGTCCCAACTATATATACCTACTGGCGACCGTGATATATATATATATATATATATCACATTTAGGAGGCACAGTGGAGCAATGCAAGCAGCAGATCGCAGTGAGTGTAAGAGGAGTTCATGACGTGCCCATGGAAGATCTGCTGTGCAGAAGACAATAGAAATGCAAGGAGAAGGACTAGGACCAGGAGCAAGTTAAAGGCTCAGGCCTAGCAATGCGCAGTGGTTGCCAGAAATCGGATGTTCAGCCTTTCCAGAAGATAGGTGAGTGTATATTTAATAGGTATAGCAAAGAAACCTTGCAAAACGCGCTGAAACCCTCCAACCACTTCACTGACCCGCTCCCCGCGAACTACATAAAAGACTTCTTTCCTCTCTTACTACCCCTCTGGACCAAGATCATTAACACATCCCTTCTTCAAGGATACATTCCAGACATCCTGAAAATGGGACAGGTCTTGCCTATCCTAAATAAAACCACAGTGGACCCCTCGGACCCTAATAACTATCGTCCGATCTCTAACATCCCTATGTAGCCAAACTCTTGGAAAAATGCATTAACATGCAACTTAACAGTCACATTGATCAATTCAACCTGCTGAACCAATTTCAATCCGGCTTCAGAGCAGGTCATAGCACAGAATCAAGCATGACACATGTATTAGATGATGCTCTAAAAATCTTAGACCAAAATGAAGCCTGTCTTTTAATCCTACTCAACCTGTCATCTGCTTTTGACACCGTCAAACAGGAAAACTTGCTGGATCTCCTGAAACACAGAATGTCTGGAAATGTTTTCAACTGGTTCACCTCTTTCTTCCAAAATAAATCCCAAAGATTCAAGGTCAACCAATCCCTGTCCCTCCCCTCGCCTGTCACACTGGGAGTTCCACAAGGCTCTGCCCTCTCTCCAACTCTGTTCAACCTTTTCATGGAACCTCTTACTAATCTTCTCGGCCTCTCCAAGATACACTTCCACATGTATGCGGACGACACCCAAATATACATCAAGATCCATGTGAGAAGGTGGCCTGATATGCAGTGCTCACTATTCTAGTGAACACTATGTATCAGTCCAGCAACCCGTATTGATGATTGGTTGTAAGTCAACCTTATAGACCAGCTATCCTAGTAGCGTGGATACGAGCAGTCTAAGGCTAAAGAATCGAGAGGGCGTGTTAAGCCAGCTGTTATACCACACATATACCCCTTGAACACCAAGTGAAAGGACACCACACAAGTGTTATGAAAATAAACAAGATATTTATTAAGAATCACAACAGCCCTGTACTCTTTATGAGGACAGGGTACTAAGCACAAAACAAAACTCTTACGAAAATACTTAAGTTAGCACAGTATATACAAATGCCCGAGGGGCACAGAAAACCATATACTCTGGAAGTGGAATGCGAAATTACTAGCAGGTAAGTACAGTACTAATAGGCTTTGGAATCGCTAGGTCTTGACTATAGAATCTTCAGATTACTTCTAGGAGGCCTAGGGGACTCGGGTGCAGAGTGTGCACTCTTACGCGGGATGCGGGACAAAGTCTATGGTAGCTAGATTTCACAAAGTTAGTGTTCTCGGGCGAACCCGACCTGGTAGGAGGAAAACGAAAGTGGATTCTGACCCTTGGATAGTAAGGCTATGCTGGGGCACTGAAATGCCGAAGTTACCTAGCCCAGGGGCTGCAGCTGCATAGGTCTCAAAAAGACGTCGGGAATCCTCGTAGACGGACCAGGAGCCTGGAAGAAAGATGCTGGCAGGCGACCAGTGAAGAGAGTTCGAAGTGATCCAAGCCTGGATCTTGAAGAGGGATGACACCTGAAAGCAGAGGGGACCAAGTTCGAGACTACTAGCCAGTAGTCAGGTGGCACCAGGAGGGCACCGGATGGTAGTCACCTCGACTAGGTGAGTGGGTGACGCTGTGCTCTGCAGATCTCACGGACCAGGAGGCGTTGTCGGCGACCAGGATGGAGGAGCGAGCTGTCCCACGATGGATGAAGCTGTCGGCGTCACTGGACCCAGGATTGGGCAACAAAGCCTTGGCAAATTCAAGCCCACGCGGTGGACTCAAAATGGCGTCTGGAGTGGACCAGGAGGGTCCGGGGTGCTTCTCTGTTGCAAGGAAATGCAAACACAACAGGTGATGGACCGAATGTGGATCAATGTCACACACTCACCCCAGTCCAAAGATCTGGGCCCAAATCCATCTTTTTTTGCACTCCACACCACCCTGGGTTAGACAATGGCGATATGCAAATCAGCTCTGACCCTGTAGTTCGGACTGGACTGTTCCCATGGGGCACAGGGTCAGAGCTGATTTGCATATCGCCATTGTCTAACCCAGGGTGGTGTGGAGTGCAAAAAAACGATGGATTTGGGCCCAGATCTTTGGACTGGGGTGAGTGTGTGACATCGATCCACATTCGGTCCATCACCTGTTGTTTTTGCATATTCCGCCCTAAGTGCGCTGGGGATGCCCAGACGTGGGTCCCAGGCACTCCACACCACTGGAGTCAAGCTAGCCGGGCTGATGAGAGGTGTTACCTCGAAACCGGTCCGGTCCTCGGATGCTTGATTCCGTTCTGGAAAGGACATGGCTTTTGTAGTTCGGACTGGACTGTTCCCATGGGGCACAGGGTCAGAGCTGATTTGCATATCGCCATTGTCTAACCCAGGGTGGTGTGGAGTGCAAAAAAACGATGGATTTGGGCCCAGATCTTTGGACTGGGGTGAGTGTGTGACATCGATCCACATTCGGTCCATCACCTGTTGTTTTTGCATATTCCGCCCTAAGTGCGCTGGGGATGCCCAGACGTGGGTCCCAGGCACTCCACACCACTGGAGTCAAGCTAGCCGGGCTGATGAGAGGTGTTACCTCGAAACCGGTCCGGTCCTCGGATGCTTGATTCCGTTCTGGAAAGGACATGGCTTTTGTAGTTCGGACTGGACTGTTCCCATGGGGCACAGGGTCAGAGCTGATTTGCATATCGCCATTGTCTAACCCAGGGTGGTGTGGAGTGCAAAAAAACGATGGATTTGGGCCCAGATCTTTGGACTGGGGTGAGTGTGTGACATCGATCCACATTCGGTCCATCACCTGTTGTTTTTGCATATTCCGCCCTAAGTGCGCTGGGGATGCCCAGACGTGGGTCCCAGGCACTCCACACCACTGGAGTCAAGCTAGCCGGGCTGATGAGAGGTGTTACCTCGAAACCGGTCCGGTCCTCGGATGCTTGATTCCGTTCTGGAAAGGACATGGCTTTTGTAGTTCGGACTGGACTGTTCCCATGGGGCACAGGGTCAGAGCTGATTTGCATATCGCCATTGTCTAACCCAGGGTGGTGTGGAGTGCAAAAAAACGATGGATTTGGGCCCAGATCTTTGGACTGGGGTGAGTGTGTGACATCGATCCACATTCGGTCCATCACCTGTTGTTTTTGCATATTCCGCCCTAAGTGCGCTGGGGATGCCCAGACGTGGGTCCCAGGCACTCCACACCACTGGAGTCAAGCTAGCTGGGCTGATGAGAGGTGTTACCTCGAAACCGGTCCGGTCCTCGGATGCTTGATTCCGTTCTGGAAAGGACATGGCTTTTGTAGTTCGGACTGGACTGTTCCCATGGGGCACAGGGTCAGAGCTGATTTGCATATCGCCATTGTCTAACCCAGGGTGGTGTGGAGTGCAAAAAAACGATGGATTTGGGCCCAGATCTTTGGACTGGGGTGAGTGTGTGACATCGATCCACATTCGGTCCATCACCTGTTGTTTTTGCATATTCCGCCCTAAGTGCGCTGGGGATGCCCAGACGTGGGTCCCAGGCACTCCACACCACTGGAGTCAAGCTAGCCGGGCTGATGAGAGGTGTTACCTCGAAACCGGTCCGGTCCTCGGATGCTTGATTCCGTTCTGGAAAGGACATGGCTTTTGTAGTTCGGACTGGACTGTTCCCATGGGGCACAGGGTCAGAGCTGATTTGCATATCGCCATTGTCTAACCCAGGGTGGTGTGGAGTGCAAAAAAACGATGGATTTGGGCCCAGATCTTTGGACTGGGGTGAGTGTGTGACATCGATCCACATTCGGTCCATCACCTGTTGTTTTTGCATATTCCGCCCTAAGTGCGCTGGGGATGCCCAGACGTGGGTCCCAGGCACTCCACACCACTGGAGTCAAGCTAGCCGGGCTGATGAGAGGTGTTACCTCGAAACCGGTCCGGTCCTCGGATGCTTGATTCCGTTCTGGAAAGGACATGGCTTTTGTAGTTCGGACTGGACTGTTCCCATGGGGCACAGGGTCAGAGCTGATTTGCATATCGCCATTGTCTAACCCAGGGTGGTGTGGAGTGCAAAAAAATGATGGATTTGGGCCCAGATCTTTGGACTGGGGTGAGTGTGTGACATCGATCCACATTCGGTCCATCACCTGTTGTTTTTGCATATTCCGCCCTAAGTGCGCTGGGGATGCCCAGACGTGGGTCCCAGGCACTCCACACCACTGGAGTCAAGCTAGCCGGGCTGATGAGAGGTGTTACCTCGAAACCGGTCCGGTCCTCGGATGCTTGATTCCGTTCTGGAAAGGACATGGCTTTTGTAGTTCGGACTGGACTGTTCCCATGGGGCACAGGGTCAGAGCTGATTTGCATATCGCCATTGTCTAACCCAGGGTGGTGTGGAGTGCAAAAAAACGATGGATTTGGGCCCAGATCTTTGGACTGGGGTGAGTGTGTGACATCGATCCACATTCGGTCCATCACCTGTTGTTTTTGCATATTCCGCCCTAAGTGCGCTGGGGATGCCCAGACGTGGGTCCCAGGCACTCCACACCACTGGAGTCAAGCTAGCCGGGCTGATGAGAGGTGTTACCTCGAAACCGGTCCGGTCCTCGGATGCTTGATTCCGTTCTGGAAAGGACATGGCTTTTGTAGTTCGGACTGGACTGTTCCCATGGGGCACAGGGTCAGAGCTGATTTGCATATCGCCATTGTCTAACCCAGGGTGGTGTGGAGTGCAAAAAAACGATGGATTTGGGCCCAGATCTTTGGACTGGGGTGAGTGTGTGACATCGATCCACATTCGGTCCATCACCTGTTGTTTTTGCATATTCCGCCCTAAGTGCGCTGGGGATGCCCAGACGTGGGTCCCAGGCACTCCACACCACTGGAGTCAAGCTAGCCGGGCTGATGAGAGGTGTTACCTCGAAACCGGTCCGGTCCTCGGATGCTTGATTCCGTTCTGGAAAGGACATGGCTTTTGTAGTTCGGACTGGACTGTTCCCATGGGGCACAGGGTCAGAGCTGATTTGCATATCGCCATTGTCTAACCCAGGGTGGTGTGGAGTGCAAAAAAACGATGGATTTGGGCCCAGATCTTTGGACTGGGGTGAGTGTGTGACATCGATCCACATTCAGTCCATCACCTGTTGTTTTTGCATATTCCGCCCTAAGTGCGCTGGGGATGCCCAGACGTGGGTCCCAGGCACTCCACACCACTGGAGTCAAGCTAGCCGGGCTGATGAGAGGTGTTACCTCGAAACCGGTCCGGTCCTCGGATGCTTGATTCCGTTCTGGAAAGGACATGGCTTTTGTAGTTCGGACTGGACTGTTCCCATGGGGCACAGGGTCAGAGCTGATTTGCATATCGCCATTGTCTAACCCAGGGTGGTGTGGAGTGCAAAAAAACGATGGATTTGGGCCCAGATCTTTGGACTGGGGTGAGTGTGTGACATCGATCCACATTCGGTCCATCACCTGTTGTTTTTGCATATTCCGCCCTAAGTGCGCTGGGGATGCCCAGACGTGGGTCCCAGGCACTCCACACCACTGGAGTCAAGCTAGCCGGGCTGATGAGAGGTGTTACCTCGAAACCGGTCCGGTCCTCGGATGCTTGATTCCGTTCTGGAAAGGACATGGCTTTTGTAGTTCGGACTGGACTGTTCCCATGGGGCACAGGGTCAGAGCTGATTTGCATATCGCCATTGTCTAACCCAGGGTGGTGTGGAGTGCAAAAAAACGATGGATTTGGGCCCAGATCTTTGGACTGGGGTGAGTGTGTGACATCGATCCACATTCGGTCCATCACCTGTTGTTTTTGCATATTCCGCCCTAAGTGCGCTGGGGATGCCCAGACGTGGGTCCCAGGCACTCCACACCACTGGAGTCAAGCTAGCCGGGCTGATGAGAGGTGTTACCTCGAAACCGGTCCGGTCCTCGGATGCTTGATTCCGTTCTGGAAAGGACATGGCTTTTGTAGTTCGGACTGGTTTGTTCCCATGGGGCACAGGGTCAGAGCTGATTTGCATATCGCCATTGTCAAACCCAGGGTGGTGTGGAGTGCAAAAAAACGATGGATTTGGGCCCAGATCTTTGGACTGGGGTGAGTGTGTGACATCGATCCACATTCGGTCCATCACCTGTTGTTTTTGCATATTCCGCCCTAAGTGCGCTGGGGATGCCCAGACGTGGGTCCCAGGCACTCCACACCACTGGAGTCAAGCTAGCCGGGCTGATGAGAGGTGTTACCTCGAAACCGGTCCGGTCCTCGGATGCTTGATTCCGTTCTGGAAAGGACATGGCTTTTGTAGTTCGGACTGGACTGTTCCCATGGGGCACAGGGTCAGAGCTGATTTGCATATCGCCATTGTCTAACCCAGGGTGGTGTGGAGTGCAAAAAAACGATGGATTTGGGCCCAGATCTTTGGACTGGGGTGAGTGTGTGACATCGATCCACATTCGGTCCATCACCTGTTGTTTTTGCATATTCCGCCCTAAGTGCGCTGGGTATGCCCAGACGTGGGTCCCAGGCACTCCACACCACTGGAGTCAAGCTAGCCGGGCTGATGAGAGGTGTTACCTCGAAACCGGTCCGGTCCTCGGATGCTTGATTCCGTTATGGAAAGGACATGGCTTTTGTAGTTCGGACTGGACTGTTCCCATGGGGCACAGGGTCAGAGCTGATTTGCATATCGCCATTGTCTAACCCAGGGTGGTGTGGAGTGCAAAAAAACGATGGATTTGGGCCCAGATCTTTGGACTGGGGTGAGTGTGTGACATCGATCCACATTCGGTCCATCACCTGTTGTTTTTGCATATCTCTGTTGCAAGGAAGCAAGGGCCAGTCTGGAGCAACCAGACCAGCAGCAGTGATGTCGTCGGGCGTCGTGAAGAAGGCCACAAGCCAGCCGGCTAGTAGCCACACAGCGCGGTGAGCAGGCAAAAGCAGAAGGGCCCCACGCAGATCGTGGAGATGCTGGAGGGCTGATCTTCGGTGCTGGAGCTGCTCAGGGTTGGGGCTTCTCGGACCCCAAAGCACTCACCAGTGGAGCACACGGTGGGCTTGTTGCAAAGAAGTCGTGCAGTCTTGGCGATCGTCGGTCCCTCGAGGTCTCGTCGCACTCACAGTTCTCAGCTTGGCTGTAGAGGTGAGTAGAGGTCAGAGGTGCCAGGGAAGCCGGGTCTCGTCGAGCTGGGTCGTCGGATTCCGGAGGAAGGACTTGCAGCAGACCGCAGTGTTCTTAGGATGGTGCCTGCGGATGCAGGGTGACTACTACTTAGCCACAAGGGAGAATCTTGAAGAAGGAAATCTTGATGTCCTTTCGCAGAAAGTCGTGTCTTGATTCCAAAGATGATCTAATTTTAACAGGGGGCCCGCTCCTATCTTTATACTAAAAATGGGGGCTGACCCGGTGACTGGGTCCTGCCTATGGGTGGGGCTAGGAGGGGGGTGGTTACACCCCTCTCCCATGCCGGACTTTCCCCAGGCCAGGGGCTGGTGTGCCCCTGGAACTGGTTCTGACTGGCCTATGCGTAGTGAGCACCGGGGTGCCACTCAGCAGTCACCTTCCTGTAAAGCCCTGCCTACCCAGGATACACAAAACCCTGTCTGGGACGGTGCTAGCACCGCCCTCGACAGGAAACCCTTTGTCCAGGCTCCCCTCGCTGGAAGGACTCCCAGCTGCAGGGGGTCAGACTCGTGTCTGTGGTGGCAGCATCCATTTTGTGGAGCTGAGGCTTTGTTTAACTTTAACCGGGGTTCACAGTTACATACATGTTGTGTCCCTCTAGAAGGGTGGAATGCTAACCCCGTCACAAGAATTGGCGAGGGGTTAGTATTCCATTTCGTATGACACCTTACTCGACATGTTTTGATAAAGCAATACCAAAGATAGCATTTAACCGCGAGGATTATAATGCACTTATGGTATGCGATATCATGGAACAGCTATTAGGACTTGGTTCTGCAAGCTGCAGACAGGCTCAGCTCATGCCAGAGCACCATCTCACACGATTCCAAGCACTCTGCCTTCAGGATTGTCAAGGCCTGCCATAGGAGTGACTGATAGGAATCGGTGTGTCCATTTTAGGGTTAGATATAGGTATACTATATCTACAGCAAAGGGTGATTACACGACTTTGCCCCAGCTGTCATGCAGCCAGTTGTGTCAAATTTAGGAGGCCAGCCAGGGGTGGCATAATACATGCTGCAGCCCCTGGCAGCCCTGGGTACACCTATGCCCTGAGTTACAGGGTCTGATAAGGTGGCCCAGTCCCAATTGGAAATGTACCTAGGGTACATGGAATCCATTTTAAAGAGAGAGCAGTAGGCCTGGGGTCCTGATTGGCAGAGTCCCAGGTCGACTATGTCAAAAACCAGCTAAAACACAGGGCAAAAAGTTGGGGGCAACCATAGTCAGGAGGTACCTTCCTACACAACCCCCCCCAAACGAAAGTAGATAAGGCTATCCTTGCCCAGGTAAGCCTCTATTACCTAAGTGGCCATATAAGGAAGGACCAGCTCTGGCTTGGTTTCCCCCTGTGTCATGGTCCACTAGGCAACCCCTCACCCTAAGGGTATCTGAGGGTCTCCACCATAGGGAATCTCTGTCTTTGGTGTGTCTTGGGAAAGAAGAAGGCTGATGCTGGGATGGATTACTGAAGTGAGGCTCCTCTACCTTTGGGCTCAACTTCCTCCAATCACCATTCATCATGTGTGCCTTTCTTTCTTTAGCTGAGATGCACTGAGCTCCCAGGGTCAGCCTCTGGCTACCTAAAGCTGGAGGCTGAGTCCCTCTGTTTGGCTTACTGGAGGGACAGGTCAGGTCTGGGGTTTTTAGGCCCCATGTTTGGCTGTGCCCAACAGTGTCCAGCTGTGGGAGGTCCCTAACTACTTTTAAGGGGGATCCCTCAGGAGTCTGTTTTATTTTCACTTGGCTAGGTTTACCAGCTTCAGTGATCCTAATCTGCTGATTAAGGAGTTCTTTTGGACAGGGGGCCCTTTGGGGTCTACCACTGGCCTCCCTGACCTCTTCAGCCCTGGGCTGACTGAGGCAGGGTAGAGAGGGTCAGGCTACCTGCTCCAGACTGGGTCCCACCTTGGAAGGGTCTACTGACCTCAGGGGCTCTGCCAGGCTAGGCCTGACTACCTCTGGGGCAGTTCCTTCACCAGGGGTCAGAACAGTTCCCTGAGGAGGCTGATCCTTTCCTAGAGTCTGGTGGGAGGGAGATTTCTCTTCCTCCTCAATGCTCTCTGTCTGAGTGGAGTGATCCATTGTTTCAGGCTTCACAACACTATCTGTTTGAGTGGAGGCTGAGACCATTACAGCCTTGCCAACCTTTTCAGGAGGGCACTCAGTTTGTGTTTGGGCTGTGACTGTCACAGCCCTCCTATCCTGTTCAGGAAAGTCTGTCTGAGCCTGGGCAGTGGCTACCACTGCCCTTCCAACCTTTTCAGGGAGGAATGGTGCTTGGATTGGGGCTGTAGCTATTACTGCCCCACTAACTTGTCTGGATAGGCCTATCATTCTGGAGTGAGTTTCTTGCTCCACCTCAGCCCATGCTGAGAGTTCCAGGTCATTCCCCAGTAAGCAATCTACAGGTAGGTTATCTGTCACTGCCACTCTCATGGGCCCTGTGACATTACCCCAGCTGAGCTTGACTACTGCCATGGTATGCCTTCTTTTCACTCCATGAATGTCTGTCACCTGATAAGTAAAACCAGGGGTCAGTTGATCAGAGGGGACCAGATGGTCAATCACCATGGTGATGCTGGCCCCTGTGTCTCTGTATGTGTAGGAAGGGGGAGGCTCTAGTTGGCGCAGTGTAGCACTAGCGACAAGCAGGGACTCTCTCTTCCTCGTCAGGGCTGAGGGTTACCTTCCAGACAACCTCTGCTTACCCTCTAGGTAGTGTGGCTTAAGCAGTCTTAGGCTAATCTTTGGGGCACATAGGGTTAAACATTTGCAATATTACACCATCACAACCAACCCACCACACAATGACACCAAACTGTATTTGTAAAAATATATATCTTTATATAGATTTCAAGCAGGCTTGTAAATACAGCTATCAAACTTTCAATAGCGATTCCATGTTACTTAAGTTCAGGTTGCCACAGTTCTCCGTTAGCAATAAGCAATCTTTTGGGCCTTCTGCCCAGGTTCGACAAGGTTCAGTGTCTCGTAGCGCCTCAATGCGCTCTCTGCGTGGGCCTCGAGGGCCAGGAGTTGTGCGAGCCTCGGTTTCAGAGGCGGCTCGCGTTGGGGCAGATAGCGCGGTGCGAGCTCGAGTTGCAGGACGCTCGCACCATGAGGATACAACACAGTACCTTTCAAATTCTTGTGGAGCGGGCGGCTTCCAGGGGAGCTGTCCCACGTTGCGTTGCTTTTCCGGGGTCGCTGTTCGCTGCGGCTCTCAGCCGGGCAGGTCACGGGTCATCCGGGGCGGCGGTGCTCTGTGGCGGCAGGGTCCTTTCCTCGTCGTTCGCTCCGACCCTGGAGGCGGCGGCTGTGTGGTGGCGGCAGGTGGCAGTACGGTCCCCAAGTGCAGGACGTACCCAGCCAAAGTGCCGGTTGGAGCTGTGTGCTCACAGCTGAGCTGTCGGGCAGGCTACCGACCAGAGGGGGGTTATCACAGGGCGGCTGTCCGTCTTCGCAGGTGGATTGACGGCTCGAGGTGCAGTCAACTTGGGAGCTTGGACCGGACGGGTCCTCCTTCACTTTGCTCTCGGGCTCTGGGTGCAAATGCGGTCACGGTGTTCGGGCCAGCGGCGGCTGGACCTCACGTTGCTCTCGCTGGTGCTTTGGGCCCCGGTCACGGTGCTTGGGGGGATGTCGATGCCTTGGATTACGGGGAGCGTGGCAGGCTTGCCCAGCGCTCCCAAACCCCTCTGTCAGTACTGCAGCGATAAGCAGCACACACAGTTGCTTTCTTCAGGATGTAGCGGCTACTGGGCCTGGGGCGCTGGTCAGGGGGAAAGTTCAACAGCAAGCCCTTGGAGATCTTTCAGTAGAGTTTGGCACAAAGTTTCACAAAGCAAAAGTCTACTTGTAGTCTTTTCTTTCCCTCTCCTTCTGCAGCAAGGCACCAGACACAGGCAAGAGACAGCTCTCTTCCTTGTCCTTCCCGGTCCTTCTCGTCGGGTAGAGTTCCTTCTGTAGCCCAAACAGGATCTAATTTACAAGGAGCAAGGCTCCTTCTTTTATACTGCATTTCTTTTGTTCTCGCAGGCCAGGGGGGCCTTTGCATAGCCACTTTCGGTCCTTGAGTACTCTGGTGGGTGTACTCCGGCCTCTGCTCCACCTCCTGTGGGGCGCATCAGACGCCCCACAGGAGGTGGAGCCATCATTGTGCGGACAGGGGCAGCCAGAGTACCTTGTTGATGGGGCTCCGCTCTTCCTGGGCTAGGTGTCGGCTGAGTCATCAGTCGCTCCCCAGGAGGGTGGAGCCAGCATTGTGGTGGCAGAGCACAGCAAGATTCAGAGTCAAGAGGCACTCCTACCTCCCACTAAGGTGTAATCTGCGCATTCACCACCTGTCATCCCCCAGCCCTGTCACTCACACACCCCAGACAGTCAGATACACATACAAGCAGAGGCGGGCCGAAATGGTTAGGCAAGCAAATGCTAACTTTCTAAAAGTAGCATTTGCAAACACAGGATATTAAAATAAACTTTACTAAAAGAATTATTTCATCATCCTGAGTTCAGTCATACTAAACACGACTCTCTACCATGCTCCCTGAGCCTGCTGGGATTATAGGGTGTAATAATTCCAGCAGCTCAGTCTGGCCTAACGGGAGCAGGTAGCCTTCAATAGTGAGATACGAATTTAGTTGTAAGTCACTACTAGGACATGCCACACACATCAGGGCTTGTCCTACCTTACACTTACAATGCACCCTGCCCTCAGGCCTACCAGAGGGGTGACTAATATGAAGTCAAGGGAAGGTTTCGGGGCTGGCAAGTGGTTGCACTTGCCCAGCCAGCG
The DNA here is from genome assembly GCF_964263255.1 of Lissotriton vulgaris. Lineage (NCBI taxonomy): Eukaryota > Metazoa > Chordata > Amphibia > Caudata > Salamandridae > Lissotriton > Lissotriton vulgaris. The sequence continues at coordinate 37,207 of NW_028252056.1, read as the reverse complement.
TGACAGTACGAGACTGCACGCGGGTTCTGCGGTGGCAGTCCCCAGACACATCTTACGGCTGCTTCTGTGGGTGGCGCAACCAGCGCTGCAGGCCCACTAGCAGTATTGGCATCTACAAGCCCTGGCACTCCTAGTGCACTTTACTAGGGACTAACAGTAAATCCAATGAACCAATCATGGATACCAATCACATGTATAATTTACAGTAGGGATCACTTGCACTGCGGCACGGGTCGGCCGTGGCGCAGTGCCCTGAGTATCGGAAAACCAGCAAAACATCGGAGGCACACCAGCAAAAAGTGGAAGGGAAACTCACGCCAAGGTGCCAGGTCTAACATGTGTCCCCTCCAGCTGAAATGTGGGGGAACTACCCTTCCCCAGGGAGTTCCACATCACTAAGGTGGAAAAATCTGGACAGACCGTCAGCGTTGGCGTGATCGGTGCCAGGGCGTTGTTCCACCGTAAAGTCCATACTCTGGAGAGAAATGGACCACCTCAACAGTTTCGGGTTCTCACCCCTCATTTGCATCAACCATCTGAGGGGCCTGTGGTCCGTCTGAACTCGGAAGTGAGACCCAAACAAGTAGGGTCTTAGCTTCTTCAGCGCCCCGACCACAGCAAATGCTTCACGCTCTATTGCACTCCACCTACTTTCCCGTGGAAGTAACCTCCTACTTATGAAGGCTACGGGTTGGTCAAAGCCCTCCTCAGTCATCTGTGAAAGAACAGCCCCTACACCATGCTCTGAAGCGTCTGTTTGCACTATGAATTCCTTGGAGAAATCAGGAGCCAGGAGCACGGGCGCCGTGCACATGGCAGTCTTCAGGGTGTCAAAAGCCTTCTGACAGGTGTCAGTCCAAATCACATTCCTGGGCTGCTTCTTCGAAGTCAGCTCTGTCAAGGGGGTCACAATCGTGCCATAGCCCTTGACAAACCTCCTGTAATACCCAGTGAGCCCCAGGAAGGCTCTCACTGCAGTCTGGGTCTTGGGGGGTTCCCAAGCCAGGATGGTCTCAATTTTGGGTTGCAAGGGTGCCACCTTGCCACTCCCTACTTGGTGTCCCAAGTACACCACTGAACCCTGCCCAATCTGGCACTTGCTTGCCTTGATTGTGAGGCCTGCTCTGCGCAGGGCCATCAACACTTCCCAGAGGTGTCGCAGGTGTTCTGGCCAGGTGCCACTGAACACCGCGATGTCATCCAGGTAGGCGGCACTGAACTCATCCAGCCCAGCCAACACCTGGTTGACCAATCTCTGAAAGGTGGCAGGGGCATTCTTCATCCCAAATGGCATAACCCGGAACTGGAAATGCCCATCTGGTGTAGAGAATGCTGACCTCTCCTTTGCCCCATCGGTCAAGGCGATCTGCCAGTACCCAGACGTTAAATCAAACGTGCTGAGGAACCGGGCAGCCCCTAGCCGATCAATGAGCTCATCAGCTCTGGGGATGGGGTGCGCGTTAGTCTTCGTGACTGAATTGAGTCCTCTGTAGTCCACACAGAACCGAAGTTCGGGTGTGGCTCCCGGTGCAGCAGCCTTCGGGACCAAGACCACGGGGCTGGACCAAGGACTGCTGGAAGACTCAACCACCCCAAGGGCAAGCATCTTGGAGACCTCCTCCTTGATGCAGGCCCGGACCCTGTCAGTCACTCTGTAAGCCTTGTGCTTCACAGGTAAGCTGTCTCCAGTGTCCACATCATGGACGCACCAATCTGTGACACTCGGAACCAGGGAGAACAGATCTGGAAACTGCCCCAGCAACTGGCGGCAGTCTTCCTGTTGTTCGGGGGTCAGGGTGGGTGAGAGGTTAACTCCATTCACTGACCCATCTTTCTCACAGGCCACCAAGAGGTCAGGAAGAGGCTCTGACTCCTCCTCCATTCCATCATCAGTTGCCAACAACATGCCCACTTCGGACCGTCGTAAGTGGGGCTTGAGGCGGTTGACATGTAGGACCCTCAAAGGGTTCCTGGGCGTCTTCATGTCCACCAAGTATGTCACTGGGCTCTTGCGCTCCACAACCTCAAATGGGCCTGTCCACTTATCCTGAAGGGCACAGGGTTCCACTGGGGCCAGGACATACACCTCTTGTCCAGGCTGAAGCTCGACCAGAGTGGCATTCTGGTCGTACCACCGCTTCATCTCCTCCTGGCTTGCTTCCAGATTTGCCTCGGCAAGTTGTCTGAAGCGCCTGGTTTGGTTTCTGAAGGCCAGCATGTAGCTATATACATTCTGGGGAGGTTTCCTGGGAGATTGCTCCCAGCCTTCCTTTACCAAACTCAGTGGGCCTCTCACGGGGTGACCGTACAGCAGTTCAAAGGGGCTGAACCCTAGGGACTTCTGTGGTACCTCGCGATATGCAAAGAGCAGGCATGGTAAGAGGACGTCCCACTTACGCCTCATTGGACCTTCCAGGCCCATGATCATGCCTTTCAGGGTTCAGTTGAATCTCTCAACCAACCCGTTACCTTGGGGATGGTAAGGCGTGGTGAACTTGTAAGTTACACCACACTCTTGCCAAAGGGACTTCATATACTTGGATATGAAGTTGGTCCCCCTGTCGCTCACCACCTCTAGAGGGAATCCTACTCGTGAGAAAATTCCCATCAGTGCACGTCCCACCACGGGGGCCGTCACTGTCCTCAGAGGGATGGCTTCAGGGTACCGGGTGGCATGGTCCACCAAGACCAGGATGAACCTGTTGCCCATGGCTGTCTTGGGGTCCAGAGGCCCAACGATGTCAATACCCACTCGCTGGAATGGCGTACCGACCACAGGGAAGGGTTGGAGGGGAGCCTTGTTCCTTCCTCCGCTCTTCCCACTTGCCTGGCAAGTCGGACAGGTTCTACAATGAGCGTCTGAGCTCTTGTGCATTTGGGGCCAGTAAAAGTGGGTGACAAGCCTGTCATAGGTCTTGTCCATCCCCAAATGTCCTGCTAAGGGCACATCGTGAGCCAGACCCAGTAGGAAAGCTCTGAACTTCTGGGGTACCACCAGCACACGGGCTGACCCAGGTTCAGCAGCCTTAGGCTCTGAATACAGGAGGTCGTTCTCCCAGTACACATAATGTGTTTTGGCCTGAACACCATTGGCCTGGTCTGCAGCCTGCTGCCGCATACCCATGAGAGAAGGGCATTCTTTCTGCTCCTTGCAGAATTCCTCCCTGGAGGGTCCTCCTTCTTGCTGCCAATGGGTCAGCTCAGGCAGGTCCCCCAGTTCGGCAATCTGCTCCCCTGTAGGCTCCAGGGCATCCCCCTCAAGGTCTGCTTCCTCCTGGACCGTGGGAACTTCAGGGGCCGGTTTCCCGCGCCCCCTGCGCCTTCTCCCTAAGGCCGGTTCCTGGGCCTCTCCTTCAGGCCCCAGGACCTCTTGATCACCCCTACTGGCTGCCATCGACCGGGTGGTCACACACGCCCAGTCAGGCAGACCCACCATCCTCAGGTGAGTTGTCTTCTCCACCTTTTCCCAAGGAGAGTGCTCCAAGTCATTCCCTAGCAAACAGTCAACAGGCATGGTTTTCCTCACACAGACCTGCAGAGTACCAGAGACCCCCCCCCCCACTCGAAGGGAACTTGAGCCATCGGACACTGACTCTCTGAATTATCAGCGTTGATAACCCTACAGTAGGCATGGGGTACAACCTGCTCTTGAGACACCAGGTGCTGCCTCACTGCAGTCACACTGGCTCCTGTATCTCTAAGAGCCTCAGCCTCCTTACCATTGATGATCACCACCTGCCCATATTTCTTAGTGTTAGAGGGCAGGTGGTTTGTAGGGATCATCTCACTGTCTCCTAGTGAGACTAGGGTCATGTGAACGGGATCTCCACCCCCCGGGACCATCACTTCTTCTCCTAAGTGAACACTAGTCACTTGACGGGGCGGAGCACCAGTGGGTGCGGGTTTTCCAAACAGGCGACACTTGGGGTCACTGGATATGTGCCCCGGCTCACCACATTTGAAACAATTGAAGGGCCCCTTTGGAACAGGTTTACCTGTCGGGCCCCATTCTGCTTTGGGGGTGGGGGAGGCTGAGAAACCTGCTGCGGGTTCCCTTGGGGATTACTTTGGGGGCCTTTTTGGAACCCTTTCTGTTTTCCCTTGTCCCCCCCACTCTTCTGCTGGAGACCCTGCCCACTCTTGGCGGAGTCTCCCACTGGACCCTTGTGGACCCTGGTGCTGAGCCAGCGGTCCGCCTCCTCAGCAAGCTTGCTATCGATCAGGTGTTGGCGTAACTCAGGAAAACAGTGATCAGACAAGTGCTCCCATGCAATTAAATCAAAGAGACCTTGAAAATCATTCACTTTGCTACCCTTCACCCAACCATCCAGTGCTCTGCAAAAATACGTCACATACTCCACATACGTATTCCCAGGCCGCTTAGTACATCCCCTAAACTTCTGTCTATACATTTCAGGGGTAAGCCCGTACCTGTTCATTAAAGCTTCTTTCATGTGGGAATAGGATCTCTGGTTTTCAACGGGCAAATCTAGCAGGGTATCTCGCCCTTCGCTAAGGAACCTTCCCCACAACCCCGCTCCGCAATCCTTGTCAGGGACCCGGTGGGAGGACATGGCTACCTCGTATGCCCTAAACCACTGTCCTATGTCATCCCCCTTAAAGAACTCCTTAACTACATCTTCGGGGATGTGCACTCTTGACTCTACCTGCACTGGCGTTGTGCTGCCACCAGAGGGAGGATGATCCAAGTTTCTCTCCTTTAGACTCCTCTCCCTCATTTTCAATTCGTAATCCATCTGGTGCTTTCGCTCTTCCAGCGCCATTCTTTTGGTTTCAAGCTCCAGTTGGATTTTTAATTCTGCCAGCTTTCTTTCGTGATCCCTTGTTTCTTTCCTGTCTGCCAGCTCCTCTGGCGACAGGCCTTTACCAAAGCTGTTCACGCTGTCTTGCCTCTCGAGATCCACCAGATCCATAGGTGCATTCTGCTCCTCAGTTGCATCTTGCTCCGCGAGGGCATCTTGATCCTCCGGGGCCTTTCTGGACTCTATCCAGGCTTTCAGGGCCTTGTAGAGCTCTGGCTTGTTCTTGCAACCAGCGTGCGGAACCTTGAGTTTCTTGCAAAAAAACTTCAGTTCATTCTTTGAGTATTTGTCCAGCTTTGCTGCATCCCATTCCACCTCCAACATCTCGGAGGTCGTGGACTCCGCTCCATCCAGGCTCTTTGTGCCCGGCATGGTTTCTTCGCTAGGGATCTTTTCTCGGCAAAATTACAAAAAAAACCTGTGGCCAAGTAACTGGACTGAAATCACTGTGCAAGGGTCAGAAGTTAAGGTATAGACACTGCAAATGTAAATTCGAAAATCCTCACCGCTGCGTCCAATGTAGGAAGGGGGAGGCTCTAGTTGGCGCAGTGTAGCACTAGCGACAAGCAGGGACTCTCTCTTCCTCGTCAGGGCTGAGGGTTACCTTCCAGACAACCTCTGCTTACCCTCTAGGTAGAGTGGCTTAAGCAGTCTTAGGCTAATCTTTGGGGCACATAGGGTTAAACATTTGCAATATTACACCATCACAACCAACCCACCACACAATGACACGAAACTGTATTTGTAAAAATATATATCTTTATATAGATTTCAAGCAGGCTTGTAAATACAGTTATCAAACTTTCAATAGCGATTCCAGGTTACTTAAGTTCAGGTTGCCACAGTTCTCCGTTAGCAATAAGCAATCTTTTGGGCCTTCTGCCCAGGTTCGACAAGGTTCAGTGTCTCGTAGCGCCTCAATGCGCTCTCTGCGTGGGCCTCGAGGGCCAGGAGTTGTGCGAGCCTCGGTTTCAGAGGCGGCTCGCGTTGGGGCAGATAGCGCGGTGCGAGCTCGAGTTGCAGGACGCTCGCACCGTGAGGATACAACACAGTACCTTTCAAATTCTTGTGGAGCGGGCGGCTTCCAGGGGAGCTGTCCCACGTCGCGTTGCTTTTCCGGGGTCGCTGTTCGCTGCGGCTCTCAGCCGGGCAGGTCACGGGTCATCCGGGGCGGCGGTGCTCTGTGGCGGCAGGGTCCTTTCCTCGTCGTTCGCTCCGACCCTGGAGGCGGCGGCTGTGTGGTGGCGGCAGGTGGCAGTACGGTCCCCAAGTGCAGGACGTACCCAGCCAAAGTGCCGGTTGGAGCTGTGTGCTCACAGCTGAGCTGTCGGGCAGGCTACCGACCAGAGGGGGGTTATCACAGGGCGGCTGTCCGTCTTCGCAGGTGGATTGACGGCTCGAGGTGCAGTCAACTCGGGAGCTTGGACCGGATGGGTCCTCCTTCACTTTGCTCTCGGGCTCCCGGTGCAAATGCGGTCACGGTGTTCGGGCCAGCGGCGGCTGGACCTCACGTTGCTCTCGCTGGTGCTTTGGGCCCCGGTCACGGTGCTTGGGGGGATGTCGATGCCTTGGATTACGGGGAGCGTGGCAGGCTTGCCCAGCGCTCCCAAACCCCTCTGTCAGTACTGCAGCGATAAGCAGCACACACAGTTGCTTTCTTCAGGATGTAGCGCCCACTGGTCCTGGGGCGCTGGTCAGGGGGCAAGTTCAGCAGCAAGCCCTTGGAGATCTTTCAGCAGAGTTTGGCCCAAAGTTTCACAAAGCAAAAGTCTTCTTGTAGTCTTTTCTTTTCCTCTCCTTCTGCAGCAAGGCACCAGACACAGGCAAGAGACAGCACTCTTCCTTGTCCTTCCCGGTCCTTCTCGTCGGGTAGAGTTCCTTCTGTAGCCCAAACAGGATCTAATTTACAAGGAGCAAGGCTCCTTCTTTTATACTGCATTTCTTTTGTTCTCGCAGGCCAGGGGGGCCTTTGCATTGCCACTTTCGGTCCTTGAGTACTCTGGTGGGTGTACTCCGGCCTCTGCTTTCAGTGTGAGGGGCAGGCGCATCAGACGCCCCACAGGAGGTGGAGCCAGCATTGTGCGGACAGGGGCAGCCAGAGTACCTTGTTGATGGGGCTCCGCTCTTCCTGGGCCAGGTGTCGGCTGAGTCATCAGTCGCTCCCCAGGAGGGTGGAGCCAGCATTGTGGTGGCAGAGCACAGCAAGATTCAGAGTCAAGAGGCAGTCCTACCTCCCACTAAGGTGTAATCTGCGCATTCACCACCTGTCATCCCCCAGCCCTGTCACTCACACACCCCAGACAGTCAGATACACATACCAGCAGAGGCGGGCCGAAATGGTTAGGCAAGCAAATGCTAACTTTCTAAAAGTAGCATTTGCAAACACAGGATATTAAAATAAACTTTACTAAAAGAATTATTTCATCATCCTGAGTTCAGGCATACTAAACACGACTCTCTACCATGCTCCCTGAGCCTGCTGGGATTATAGGGTGTAATAATTCCAGCAGCTCAGTCTGGCCTAACGGGAGCAGGTAGCCTTCAATAGTGAGATACGAATTTAGTTGTAAGTCACTACTAGGACATGCCACACACATCAGGGCTTGTCCTACCTTACACTTACAATGCACCCTGCCCTCAGGCCTACCAGAGGGGTGACTAATATGAAGTCAAGGGAAGGTTTCGGGGCTGGCAAGTGGTTGCACTTGCCCAGCCAGCGTGACAGTACGAGACTGCACGCGGGTTCTGCGGTGGCAGTCCCCAGACACATCTTACGGCTGCTTCTGTGGGTGGCGCAACCAGCGCTGCAGGCCCACTAGCAGTATTGGCATCTACAAGCCCTGGCACTCCTAGTGCACTTTACTAGGGACTAACAGTAAATCCAATGAACCAATCATGGATACCAATCACATGTATAATTTACAGTAGGGAGCACTTGCACTGCGGCACGGGTAGGCCGTGGCGCAGTGCCCTGAGTATCGGAAAACCAGCAAAACATCGGAGGCACACCAGCAAAAAGTGGAAGGGAAACTCACGCCAAGGTGCCAGGTCTAACAGTATGCCTCAACTTTCTGACCATTGATAAGGGGCTCTTGTCTATACTTTCCCAAAATGTGGGGTCCAGTAGTGAAGTTGGCAAACCCCATGCCAGTCTCACAGACAAGAGTGTGGTCAGGGGACCTGGCTAGGCCATAGTCCTCCTGATTGCCCAAAGTAATGCCCACCACATTCTTGGGGGCACTCCCACCACCTGGGGGATTACCACTAGTGGTAACAGGAGGTTTAGGAGTATTACCTGGGGGTATATTTCCCTTATTGCTATTTTTAGGGCAACTGGCATCACTTTTGTAATGGCCCACCTGTTTACAGGTATGGCAATACGGTTTCTTCTGTTCTGAAGGAGTGTTCTGGGACCCACCACCCTTGTTGGAGTTTTGGGGCCCTTGGGAAGTCTTCTCTGTGGATTTATCCCCACCCTTCTCTTGAGGCTTGGTTGATTCCTTCTTTTGGTCACCACCCTGGTTCTTAGGCCTGACCCTGGTTCTGACCCATTTGTCTGCCCTCTTACCCAATTCCTGTGGAGAGGTCAGATCAGAGTCTACCAGGTGCTGGTGTAATAACTGGTTCTGACAATTACTTAAGATTTGCTCCCTCATAATTAGATTGTACAATCCTTTAAAATCAGTAACCTTACTACCCAGTAGCCAGCCTTCAAAAGCCTTAGTGGCACAATCAACAAAGTCAGTCCAATCCTGAGACTGAGTTTTCTGGGTGTCTCTGAACAGCATCCTGTACTGTTCAGTGGTTAAACCAAACCCATCAACCAGTGTATTCTTCAGGACTTGGTAATTGTTAGCATCCTCAACTCTAGTAGTGAGGAGCTTATCTCTACCTTTAACTTCAAAGGAGAGCCACAAGATAGCTGCCCACTGACTTTGGGGAACACCCTGCACAGTGCAGGCCCTCTCCAAAGCAGTTATCCATTTGTGGATGTCATCCCCTTGTTTAAAGGGGGGCACTATCTTATTCAGGTGCTTTGTATCAAAACTCCTTTCCCTATTGCTAGGTATATTGCTGCCACCAGTGGGTTTTGACCCACTCAATTCTTGCTCTCTAGCAAAGGCAAGTCTTTCTTTGGCCAAGGCAAGTTCTTCCCTGGCAATCCTCAGATTGACTTCCCTTTCCTTGGCTTCATAAACTCTCCTCTGAGGGGAGGTCATCCTCCTCAGAGCAGAGGCCTGAGAGCCATTGGTTCGAATGGATCTGTTAGAGCCTCTTGAGAGAGACCTAACTCGTCCATCCCCAATGTTAAGCTGTCCTGAGAGGGGTCCCAGGGGTCTCCCAGTACCATTCTCATGCCTGCTTAAGTTGTCCCTAGTTAGCTGACTAACTATTTCTGGACCTTTGTCTGCCTCATCCCCAGATGTCTCCTGATCATCATCCTCCTCACCTGAGAGATGGATGAGATCTGGGTCACCCCTGGTTCCTTCTAGGGCTGGCATGTCCCCTTCTGGATGAGAAGAGCTAAGAAGTTTCTCAGCTTTCCTGGCATCATAAGTCTCTAAGAGACCTATCAGAAATGGGATTGTGGGGTTAGACCCCTGTTTTAGCTTCCTGGAGGTACACACTTGGTTCATCTCCTGGAAGCTAAGGGCTGCATATCTGGAAGAGGCCTGTGGAGGGTCCTCAACCATCAGAGGGGTCTCAGTAGACTCTCCTAGGTTAGACATGCTTCTAGTGTGGTGTAAGTGATGCACCTACCTACACTATGTGTTTGCCTACTGATCCCTTGCTAAGAGTTGCAGCCAAGGTGTGCTAAGCCTTGAGGAGCTGCAACAGCTGGTTCAGTAGAACTCAGAGTATTCTAAGCTAAGTTCTATGTACCTAACAGTACTTATGTGATCTTTCAACAAGATATTCTTAGGATACGTGTGGTAAAACAACAGCAAGCTCAAATCCCAACCGCTGCTCACCAATGTGAGAAGGCGGCCTGATATGCAGTGCTCACTATTCTAGTGAACACTATGTATCAGTCCAGCAACCCTTATTGATGATTGGTTGTAAGTCAACCTTATAGACCAGCTATCCTAGTAGCGTGGATACGAGCAGTCTAAGGCTAAAGACTCGAGAGGGCGTGTTAAGCCAGCTGTTATACCACACATATACCCCTTGAACACCAAGTGAAAGGACACCACACAAGTGTTATGAAAATAAACAAGATATGTATTAAGAATCACAACAGCCCTGTACTCTATATGAGGACAGGGTACTAAGCACAAAACAAAACTCTTACGAAAATACTTAAGTTAGCACAGTATATACAAATGCCCGAGGGGCACGGAAAACCATATACTCTGGAAGTGGAATGCGAAATTACTAGCAGGTAAGTACAATACTAATAGGCTTTGGAATCGCTAGGTCTTGACTATAGAATCTTCAGATTACTTCTAGGAGGCCTAGGGGACTCGGGTGCAGAGTGTGCACTCTCACGCGGGATGCGGGACAAAGTCTATGGTAGCTAGATTTCACAAAGTTAGTGTTCTCGGGCGAACCCGACCTGGTAGGAGGAAAACGAAAGTGGATTCTGACCCTTGGATAGTGAGGCTATGCTGGGGCACCGAAATGCCGAAGTTACCTAGCCCAGGGGCTGCAGCTGCATAGGTCTCAAAAAGACGTCGGGAATCCTCGTAGACGGACCAGGAGCCTGGAAGAAAGATGCTGGCAGGCGACCAGTGAAGAGAGTTCGAAGTGATCCAAGCCTGGATCTTGAAGAGGGATGACACCTGAAAGCAGAGGGGACCAAGTTCGAGACTACTAGCCAGTAGTCAGGTGGCACCAGGAGGGCACCGGATGGTAGTCACCTCGACTAGGTGAGTGGGTGACGCTGTGCTCTGCAGATCTCACGGACCAGGAGGCGTTGTCGGCGACCAGGATGGAGGAGCGAGCTGTCCCACGATGGATGAAGCTGTCGGCATCGCTGGACCCAGGATTGGGCAACAAAGCCTTGGCAAATTCAAGCCCACGCGGTGGACTCAAAATGGCGTCTGGAGTGGACCAGGAGGGCCCGGGGTGCTTCTCTGTTGCAAGGAAGCAAGGGCCAGTCTGGAGCAACCAGACCAGCAGCAGTGATGTCGTCGGGCGTCGTGAAGAAGGCCACAAGCCAGCCGGCTAGTAGCCACACAGCGCGGTGAGCAGGCAAAAGCAGAAGGGCCCCACGCAGATCGTGGAGATGCTGGAGGGCTGATCTTCGGTGCTGGAGCTGCTCAGGGTTGGGGCTTCTCGGACCCCAAAGCACTCACCAGTGGAGCACACGGTGGGCTTGTTGCAAAGAAGTCATGCAGTCTTGGCGATCGTCGGTCCCTCGAGGTCTCGTCGCACTCACAGTTCTCAGCTTGGCTGTAGAGGTGAGTAGAGGTCAGAGGTGCCAGGGAAGCCGGGTCTCGTCGAGCTGGGTCGTCGGATTCCGGAGGAAGGACTTGCAGCAGACCGCAGTGTTCTTAGGATGGTGCCTGCGGATGCAGGGTGACTACTCCTTAGCCACAAGGGAGAATCTTGAAGAAGGAAATCTTGATGTCCTTTCGCAGAAAGTTGTGTCTTTATTCCAAAGATGATCTAATTTTAACAGGGGGCCCGCTCCTATCTTTATACTAAAAAAGGGGGCTGACCCGGTGACTAGGTCCTGCCTATGGGTGGGACTAGGAGGGGGGTGGTTACACCCCTCTCTCATGCCGGACTTTCCCCAGGCCAGGGGCTGGTGTGCCCCTGGAACTGGTTCTGACTGGCCTATGCGTAGTGAGCACCGGGGTGCCACTCAGCAGTCACCTTCCTGTAAAGCCCTGCCTACCCAGGATACACAAAACCCTGTCTGGGACGGTGCTAGCACCGCCCTCGACAGGAAACCCTTTGTCCAGGCTCCCCTCGCTGGAAGGACTCCCAGCTGCAGGGGGTCAGACTTGTGTCTGTGGTGGCAACATCCATTTTGTGGAGCTGAGGCTTCGTTTAACTTTAACCGGGGTTCACAGTTACATACATGTCGTGTCCCTCTAGAAGGGTGGAATGCTAACCCCGTCGCCAGAATTGGCAAGGGGTTAGTATTCCAATTCGTATGACACCTTACTCGACATGTTTTGATAAAGCAATACCAAAGATAGCATTTAACCGCGAGGATTATAATGCACTTAAGAGTATATGGTATGCGATATCATGGAACAGCTATTAGGACTTGATTCCGCAAGCTGCAGACAGGCTCAGCTCATGCCAGAGCACCATCTCACACGATTCCAAGCACTCTGCCTTCAGGATTGTCAAGGCCTGCCATAGGAGTGACTGATAGGAATCGGTGTGTCCATTTTAGGGTTAGATATAGGTATACTATATCTACAGCAAAGGGTGATTACACGACTTTGCCCCAGATGTCATGCAGCCAGTTGTGTCAAATTTAGGAGGCCAGCCAGGGGTGGCATAATACATGCTGCAGCCCCTGGCAGCCCTGGGTACACCTATGCCCTGAGTTACAGGGTCTGATAAGGTGGCCCAGTCCCAATTGGAAATGTACCTAGGGTACATGGAATCCATTTTAAAGAGAGAGCAGTAGGCCTGGGGTCCTGATTGGCAGGGTCCCAGGTCGACTATGTCAAAAACCAGCTAAAACACAGGGCAAAAAGTTGGGGGCAACCATAGTCAGGAGGTACCTTCCTACAATCCACTCCCTGGAGGACATCAAATCACTCAACACCACACTGCAAAAAACCCAAACTTGGCTGGCTGAAAACCGTTTGAAACTTAACTCCCTCAAAATGGAATTCCTTTTAATCGCTCCCCCTAACAAAACTCACACTATCCTGAACTGGATGAAGCACCTAACAGCACTCTATGGACAACCACTCATAGTCGACAAAGCAAAATCTCTTGGGGTAACTCTGGTCAATCAATTTAAGATGCAGAAACACATCAGCGCCTCAACAAAAGGAGCCAATTTCCACCTAAAGCCCCTGCAAAAACTGAAACCCTATCTGCCCGCCCACGATTTCAAGTTAGCTGTTCAAGCACTATGGAGCAGCAACCTTATGTGGCCTCCCAAGTTCATTAACAGCCCCGCTAAGAGCCACGATCAACTCAGCGGTGAGACTCATCACAGGCTCTAAGAGAAATGCCCAAATATCCCCAGACCCGAGAGCCCTCAACTGGCTTCCGTTTGAAGCCATAGTTCATGTACAAATCGCATGTATGATGCACAAGGCACTCCACCACAACGCCCCACAATACCTAGCTCAGAAACTGGTGCTCTCAGCGGGCAGCAGAACTTCCAGGAGTGCCAAGACTCTTCTCCTACAACCTCAACGATTTGCCAAGAAAAAAACATATAACCGGTCCTTTTCTGGTATGGCTCCTAGGATATGGAACGCTTTGCCCAGTGAAACACGAATGAACCCTTCCTCCGCCTCCTTCTAAAGAGAAGTGAAAGCTATCCACATGGCTAAATTCATGTGAACTATATGTCTATTCATTGTATTGTATTACTAGCTGTTTTTTGCGCTCCTATTCGTCCTTCTGTTTATTTTGTTTGCGCTAGCTTAGAACTGTCTTCTCTCGATTTAGTACTATTATAACCTACTCACATTGTTCGTGGTAGACTATATCCCACCTTCTACTTTGACTTGTAAAACGCTCTGATACTCGCAAGAGTCTTGTTCGCGCTATATAAAACCTTCAAAATAAATATAGACTTTATTCTCATTATCTACTTCATTTCTCATAGAGACATGGTTTCCCCCTCTGTTCTGCTGATGTATCATTAAGAACTCAGCTGCGTGCCCACAGAGTCAATGCACAGACTCTGTAGGATCCCCACTGTCAGATCAGCACAGAGTAAAAGAGGGGAACGTGTCTATATTTTTTGTTTACATTAGATACAGGTTGAGACAGAAACACAAACAGCACGTACTGTGTCCTGCCAGGCAGCTTGGCTTTGTATTACTTCTACTCCTTCGCTGCTGCATCTCAAACTTTAGGAGTTGACGCTTGGGAGAATTTTTCATGTTAGCATTTTCCTTCTCAGGCCTGTAAACATGGAATCACTGTGGTATCAATGGATACACAGTTGTGCATTTTTTCTCAGCATGGGGCATAAGCATGTATATTTATATTTCTGAGTTCCATGGACTGGGCAGTCATTAATGGTGCTTCAGAGTTCAAGATACAGGGCTGTCATTGCTGGTGTTTCTGGCTTAAGGATTCAGACAAACTAAAAATTTCTGTAATGGGCTGCCAAATATAATATGGTGTTTCTGTCTTCAGTGGAATTTAGGAATCTGTTTTGTGTGTGATGGTTACTATCACAAAAGTTGGCCTTTTGTAGTTTTGTATTCCTATGATTGAGCTTCAGAGAGTATTTAAGAATATTCAAGACACATTACACATACAAGGTACGGGCGTCTGGTTGTCACAGTTCACTGGCCCTCAAACAGGTCATTTAAAGTACATCCTATAGGCCAATGCAGACAGAGTATACAAGAGAATGCCTGTTCTTGGCTTCAGCCATTACCTGTGACAGAACATGTGTGCGGTGGCTCTGCAGCACTTCAAAGGCTACCTTCAAAAAGTGTCACCTGCTCGAAACACTTATTTAGGCAATTACACTAGAGCTCTTCCTTGATTCCTCTGTCTGCAGGGATGTGTAGAAGACCCCTTGATTTCTGTCCTGGCTCCTCCAGTTCTGCTTAATTGCAGTAGACAAATGTCTAGCAGAAGGATTACTTTAAACAACCAAGTGGGAATTAGGGCTGGGTGCACAGATATACAAGTTACCATTTCTACATTCAAAGCTCTAAAATTACACCTATTTTATCAAAAGTACAAAGAAAAATCTCACATCTTGAGACAGGATACTTACTTCTAACAAACTGCAGAAAGCAAATAATAAAACATTGTTACCCTACATTATTCCCATTTACCATGTGGAAAATTCTGAATTTGGCACAAATGTCAGAGTAGGGTGAGACTCCTCTGCTTTTTTGGTTTCACGTGCACATCACTTACACTTTGCTTGTGAAATACCATGTAATCAATATACATCTTAAAAGTGGCTTGCCACTTTGTTTTCCTCAGTTTCCGCTAGTCGTAGCATGCTATTACCTGCAGTTCTGGGTGTGGTTTTCTTATCAGTGGAGCATGGCCCAAGTACCCCTTTTTAGGTCTCGGCTTGGTAGCGCATGGGCTGCATTCACGGCATGCGCTGTCTCAGCGAGACCTAAAGTAATCTGCATGTTGGGTTAAATTTAATGTCATTTGTCTTTCCGCTTCCTATTGGCTTAGTTGTGGAAGTGTTGTTGGTATCTCCTTTTCTGTTGGCGATTTCCTAACTTCTGTGCAGTCCTGATACAGCGGCGCCTAACTGCTGTGTTATTTCCCCCTACTTGTACTTTCAGTGCCATCTTTTTTTCAAGCTGTAGCCGCCGTCTCACCCCCTCCCATTCCCCCTTGATTCTTCCGGCACCCAGCCTCAGGTATATCAAATCTGCCCAGAGATGCCAGTGGTTTATTGTTGATTTCTGTTAGATAAGGAAGTGTTTTGAATACAGCGACTCTGGCTCGCTGTTCTCCGCCTCTTGACTTAGAGCCAGATCGATCCGGTGAAACATCAGAGCTAAGTCGGAAATGCAACATCAACACGTACACATAAGTTGAACAGTGAACAGCGCAAACCTTGAGCACTGAAATCGATTTAAGTAATAATTATTCTATAATTAAAAGGAGCTATCTTGCTTTTCCATTTTTCCAAATGTGTTTGTCAGGAAAAATAAACATCATAGTGTCAGCTATGCGACTTGAAAATGGGGCATATTTAATGTCTCAAATCTGTGCCTTTGGTTCCGACAAAAAAACATGTTTCTGCAATCTTCCCGCATTAGTATTTGGTATCGCCGTGCCGGTCAGCTGGCTGCTTTCAAAGTGTTTTTTTTTGCTGTATTGTTGTGCGCCCCGCTTCCTTTCACTAATTGGTTCAAATGTAAGGTTCAGGGCTGATGACACTCACAGCAGACGGGAGGCGTGCGGCCTCCCGGCTCCAAGCAAGCACATCACGCTTATAGCAGTCCCAACTCAAATGATGTGCGTAGTAAACATGCAATACACAATAATTGATTTTTATATAGCTTTCCCACCGCAAAGTGCTGTAAATAAATACAGGTGTCATCATTACATAATTAAAAACATAATTTAATGTTTCTCGGATTACCTCCTTTTAATGATGAAAGGATGAGTTGGCCTTGCTAGCATTTTAACTTGTGACCTTGCGATAACAGCATAAGGGCACTCATAGTACAGATGTGTAATATATTACACGTCACAGTTCAGGGGCCTAGACGCAGTGCTGCCGGTGAACCTTACTAGGTGATTCCACTTGCTGTTTTACCACTGCAGCCTCCAGATCACCATGCCAGGGCACCCCAGCCCGGCCTGCAGCTCCCCAAGCCCTCGGTCAGCCTGTTCCCCATCGGCTGCACCCCTAGCACCCCAGAACTTGGTCTGCGCAGCTCTGCCGGTACACCTCAGTCATGACTGCCAAGGCCCAGGCCAGCACTGTGATTCAGACACAGCTGGGCCACTGCACCTGCTGCACCCCTTGCTATTCCAACTCCCTCAGTGTGCCTAAGTCCAACCGTGGCACTCCCAGTTCCATCACTGAAACTGGCATATTATGCAGTCAGTACTGCTCAGTCAGTGCATCTCACTCCTGACAGTGGCACTGTTCCCTCTAGAGCCCAGGAACAGCCCGGTCAATACACCTCAGCCCACCTGCACTCATCTTATTCCAGCATTAGACAGCCTTTCCATTCGCTTCAGTCCCGTCCTCACCCCACACCACCTTTGCGGTGTCTCATAAAAAGTATCACATTTTTTTAAAGTGGGTTTTGTACACAATGCTTATTTTGTAACTCTGTTGTTGTGTTCTAAGACTTTACCACCTTTGCACTCAGTAAACTCTTACGAGATGCTTAATGCTTAGTATTTAGTAACATGTGCTTGTGAAATGATTTTGTTTTAATATGTTATGTTTGTGTGTATACTATTTTAACTTTCATACTCACTTTATGCTTTTCTTTATTCTTTGTGTGTTTTAACCTCTTAATCTTTTTTCCGCAGATTTTGACTTTTCTCCTTTTTTAAATGGTATTTGTTGTTTTTATTCTTTTTTCCTCTGTCATTCCTTCTCTTTCTGTTTAGCTTCTGAATGTTTTGTTCGCAGTTTATATTCAGTGTGTCCTCCTTTCTGTTTATTTCCCATTTCTCTTTGTTGCTTCTTTTGTTTTGTTTCATTTGTTTCCTCTTACTGTCAGTTCGTTTATTTCATTTCTGTAACGGTTCTAGTCTTTCCTTTCCCTCATATTAGTCTTATTTATTTATTCATTTATTTCTTTATCTTTTTACTCTTCTTTTCTGTTTATCTACCATTTTCACTTTTCTTTCTTTGTTGTTTTATTTCCTTCTCTTTGTTCTGCATCTCTCTTCCAGTGCTCCCTTCTGGTTTTTTGTTTTTTAATTCTTTTACTTTTCTTACTTTTAATTTAACTTCCTTCTTTCTTCTCCTTTTGTTTTTCTTCTTACCTAATCCTCTTTTTCCATTTCACTTACTTTCACCAGAGGCTTCTATTCAAAATAAAACCAATATCCACTGGCACACCTAAATATGTAAAGTGGGGGACTTTTATAATCTCAGAACCACCGAGAACAAATATCCTCGTTTTGGTTACTTTCGGGCCACATTTCATTTCAAAAGATTTTATTGAGAAATTTTAAGATACAGTACAGAGAGAATTGCAAAGGTGTTACCGTTGTTCTCGGCGCCTTCTGGTTACAATAGGCTTTCTTTGCATATGCTTATGTTGGAGGTGTTCTGTTACGACCTCAGTGGAGAGAAAAGAAAAGAGAGAGAAAAGAGAAGAAAGGAAAAAGAAGGGGGGGGGGGGTTCCTCAGTAGCTTAATGTCTGCCGTCAGCCGTGCTTATGCTCCTGGGCTGCATTTAGGACCTGTTTGGCCGTGCGCCTATAGGGGTTTGTGTGACCCTAGATGTGCATCTAAGGCTGCCCACATCCCATTCTTAGCTGCGTGGTTGGGCGAAAACCTCCCTGTGATGTTATCGGCTCCTCTAAGGAAGCATACCCAGTTGACCCAGCTTCTGAATGTGGCCTTGGCTGTAGTCTTCCAGTTAGCTAGGATGATTTTAACCGCCGCGGTTAGTAGCAGGTCTACCAGGTCTCTGTATTCCCTGCTTCCTAGGTCTGGTGCCATGAATGCTGTTGCTAGTCCTATAAACCCTGGTTGTATGTTCCTGCCTATTTCTGTGTTTATGAGGTCCCTCACTTTATCCCAGGATGTTTTCACTTTGGGGCATTCGAAGATGAGGTGTTGTAAGTCCCCTTTTGTTCTGTGGCAGTTCTAGCATGCATCGTCTTCCCTGATGCCCATATCTGCTAGTCTAGCTGGGGTCCAGAAGGCCCTGTGCAGGAGCCAGAATTTGGTCTGTGCCAGCTGCGGTGTTATCTTGTTTTTTGTGGCTGAACCCCATAGTGTCTTCTTCTCGTCTTCACTAAGGTGACTGTTATACAGTGTTTCCCAGAATCCCATTGTTTTGGCGTTTAGGTTAGACGTTTTAGGACGGAGAAGTTTGTATATATGCGATGTATGGTGTCCCACCACCACATTTCAATATGAAAGATTGTGTTCTGTTTGTCCTGAGGCCCAGGTTAACCATTAAGGCAGCCAGCAAAGATAAAAGGCCATTAGCTGTTCTCGCTATGAGAACTGCGTCATCAGCATAGAATAGTAGAGGGACATTACGTGCTCCAATTTTGGGTAGGTCTTTCCCTGTACTACACAGATAATCTTCGAGGCCTTTAATGTACAAAAGGAATAGGAAGGGGGCAAGGACAAGGCCTTGCCTTATCTCCATTACTGGTGTAAATTTCTCTCTGAGGTCACCTTCTTTACTATAAGGAACATTTGATGAGGTATGGGCATAAAGCCTAGTAAGCAGTGCTATGATTGTGATATGTACCCCTAATTGTTCCATAATAGCTCTATGTTTTGACCTATTGATCAGCAGCGGCTGCCAACCCCTAGGGTATCTGGGAGATATGGATGCAACGTCTCCTTTCAGGAGCCAGCACAGGAGTGAGCAGTAAGAGGGGGAAAAAAAGGTCAGAGAAAAGTAGAAAGAGGAAAAATAAAAGGTCAGAAATGAGCAGAAAGAGAAAAAAGAAATGTAAGAAACTAGCAAAAAAGAGGAAAAATGAAGGTCAGGAACGAGCAAAAAGAGAAAAAATGAAGGTCAGAAACGAGCAGAAAGAAGGAAAATAACAGAGCGAGCGGAGAGAGTACTTATCCACTCTGCTGGCTCTCCTTCTCTGGTCCTCTTCTTCAGTCCCTCAGTCTGGAAGGTTGAAGCAGTTGAATTCTCTACACCAATTCAGATGCTGCTCTCATTCTACTGATAATGTTCAACAGGATGAGATCAGCGCCAGGATTGGCTGGATCGGGCTGTCTCAAAGATCTTACAGACACTGTGTGCCTTTTCTCCACCTAGCTGGGCGGAAAGGTTTATACTGCGCATGTCAAGCTCGCCGTCGCAAGACAGCCAGCCAAAGTGACATGTGTAGTGCAAACTGTTAAAGCGAGCACCACTCCCACGCTGCCAGTCAGCAGCAGTGGCCCCACCCCCAAAACATTTCTCAGGCTAGGAGAAGGGAAAATACAATGGTAATACATTCAATTTATTGCCATTTTATTTTTCACTTTTGTGGCACTAGCAGCAAGGGGATGATGTTCCTCTGCCCTAAAGGAGGGGTGTTAGAAATGGGGGTCTCTAGTTGGCAGAGTAAGGTAGCTTTGTCCAAATAGTGACCCTAGCTTCTAGTCACGGTAAGGAGGATACGCACTTTAGATAACCCCTGCTCACCCCCTTGGAAGCTTGGCACGAGCAGACAGGCCTATCCCAGATGCAATGTGTAAAGTATTTGTACCAACACTCACAGTAACACAGTGAAAATACCACAAAAGGACACCATACCAGTTTAGAAAAATACTGTATCTTTATCTAAACTAAACAAGACCAAAACGACAAAAATCCAACATTCACAGTTAAAAATATGACTTTAAAATGGTTTCAAGAATTTGTACCATAGAAAACGATAGATGCGTGATTTTTCACCACAATACCTGTAGATGCATCAAAGTTGCGAAGCCAAACAGCAGCAGAATCGGAAAACAAAGAGGGAGGCAAATATGGTTGTTCATCGTTACAAATTTTTCACCAGGGCTCAAAAACCTGAAGAAAGCATTGACATTTTTGTTACTGCCTTGAAAATTCTTGCTTCTAAATGCGAATTTGACAATTTCACCTCTCAACTTATTAGAGATCAACTTGTTGCTCGTTGTTCTTGTAAACAAATCCAGGGAAAGTTGTTATCATGCAAAGATCCTTCTCTTGATAAAGCTATTGACATAGCCAAGAGTATTGAGACTTCCTTGGAAGATTCCAAACAACTAGAAGTTTCCCTTTCCAATACTTCTATTTCTGGTGCTGTTTCCAATACTTCTATTTCTGGTGCTGTTTCCACTAAAATGCCCCCTCCCATCAAGACTTCTAATTTTGTTCCTCGTGATTCACGCGGTTATTTTAGGAGAATGGGAAATACTAGCACCAGAAGACCCTTTATGCCTAACAGACAATTTAACCGAAACACTTTTTGTTTTAGATGTGGTTCTTCTTACCATTTTTCTAATTTTAAAAATTGTCCTGCTGCCAACCAACAATGCAGTCAATATGGCAAAAATGGTCATTTTTCAAAGGTCTGCATGAGAGGTAAAAGAGGTGATGTACGTTGTGTTATGAATGAGAACGATTCTTCCCCTGATTTAAATTCTCTTGAGCATTCAACTGAATATTCTGAATATGATGTTACCAGTCAGGAATATGTGGTTGTTGTGAAAGACAACGATATTGTTAGTCGTACTTTTCTTGTTCCTGATCCTGAAGTTGATGCTACTATTGACAAATGTCATATTCAACTACTTGTAGACACCGGTGCTCGTATCACTATTGTTTCCTACGAAAAGTATTCTCACTTCTGGCATGACAAGTGTTTACTTCCTCCTGATGTTCTTTCTGTAGCCTTTGAGGGAAGTAGAATTAATCTTTTAGGTTATTTCTGGGCTGAGATTTCCATTTTTAGCAAATTTATCAAAGGAAAGGTTTATGTTGCTAAACGGGGCATCAGCGTACTGGGTCTCATCCATCAGGCAGAATTCGGTGTCACCATTAAGCCTGGTCTACCCAATCCTGTATTTATTGAAGAGTGCAATATTCCTCATTCTATGTCTTCATCCCCTGCTCCTGTATGTAACATTTTGAATGATAAATTGTGGGAGCACAAATATAAAAAAGTTTTTGAAGATCGCCTTGGTAAAATCACCAATTTTCAACATTTCATCAAAGTCAAAGATGGCATTACTCCTGTCAAACACAAACTTAGAAATGTCCCACTCAGTATCAGAGAGGACTTGTTCAAACATCTAAAATCCCTGTGCGAACAAGAAATTATTGAGAAAGTTGAATCGACATTATGGCTTTCTCCCATCGTTCTTGCTAGGAAAAGGTCTGGTGACCTTAGGATGTGTGTGGATTTACGCAGTCTCAATCAGGCTATCTGGGTTGATGGCTTTCCCCTCCCTCGTATTGAGGATTTAATAGCTAAAGTAGGTTCATCCACTTGGTTTTCAAAATTTGACTTAAAGGCGGCCTACCACCAGATTGAGTTGCATCCTCTCTCACGTCACCTCACTGCCTTTGTCACACCTGATGGCGTATTCCAATTTCGTCGTCTTCCCTTCGGGTTGGCTTCTGCTGCCGCTGTTTTCCAGCGCATCATGTCAGAAATGTTTGAGGAACTCTCCAACGTAGTCGTCTTTCAAGATGATATTCTTATTTTCACTCAATCTGAGAACGAACATGACAAAGTCATTGACCAGGTCTTTCACATTTTGGAACATAGAGGCGTGACCTTACAAAAGAGCAAATGTGTTTTCAAAACCAGAGAGGTGGAATATCTTGGTCATATCATCTCTGAAAATGGCATCAGGCCAAGATCTGGTCTTGTCAAAAGCATCATTGAAGCTCCCGCCCCTTCCAACAAGGAACAGCTTTTGTCCTTTCTGGGTCTTTGTGAGTTTTACTCAAAATTCATGAGAGACTATGCCAAGACCACCGAGTGTTTTAGGCTTTTACTTAAAAAAGGTGCCACTTTCAGCTGGTCTGATGAGTGTGAAAAAGGTTTTCAACTTATCAAAAAGCACATTACCAATGCTCCTGCTCTTCAACCTTTCAATGGCAACAGAGAAACTGTTGTCACTGTTGATGCTTGCGAATATGGCTTAGGATCTGTTCTTTCTCAAATGGCCTATGGTAAAGAATTTACCGTCGGATTTGCCTCCAGGACTCTCCGTCCTGTCGAAAGGAAATACTCGGTTATAGAGAAGGAACTGCTTGCTTGTGCTTGGAGTGTTGAGAAATTCAACTCTTACCTATGGGGTAGACCGTTCATTCTTCAAACCGATCATCGTCCCCTTGTTGATATCTTATCAGGCAGAAACGTCAATCGCACCACTGCACGATTGGCTAGACTTTCCACTAAACTTTTGGAATTCAATTTCAAGGCTGTTTACATCCCTGGCGGCAAAAACAGACGGGCAGACTGCTTGTCAAGGCTACCTCTACAAGTACCTGATGAGAATGACGAAACTGATATTGAGGAATGTTTTGTGGCCAATATCTCCCAAACGTCTGTTTCTTTTGCCGAATGTGACTGGATCAAGGCTGTCGAGAATGATTCCATCCTCAAAGATGTCATCTCCTTCATACAAAAAGGTTGGCCTAAAGAAAAAACTCTTTCTCCTGAGCTTCAAATTTATTGGAAAATTAACTCTGAACTTTCTTTGGAGAATGGTAAAATTGTTAGGGGTGATAAATTTATTCCCCCTTCTGTTTACAGAGAGAACATTATCACTGATGCACATTCCGGTGATCTTGGTGCCACCATCACCAAGAGAAACGTCAGATCGAATTTTTGGTGGCCAAGAATGGACAATCAGATTATTGAAGCCATCAAACTCTGTTCACGTTGCAACACCAGTGACAAGGTTCTCATTTTAGAAGGTGTTTCTAATTCTGTTGTTCCCCCTCCCGCTAGGGCCTGGCAAAAAGTTGGTCTGGACTTTTTAGGTCCGTTCCATGTCCTTCCCAATACTTCCAAATACTTCTTAGTCCTTGTTGATCATCTTTCCAGGTGGGTCGAAGTCGAACCCATCAATGTTCCTAACTCCAAGAGTGTTATTGATTGTTTAAGCAGAATCTTCCTCAGGGAAGGGTGTCCTGAAGAAATCCTCACCGACAACGGGGTTCAATTCATTTCCAAGGAGATGGGTGTCTTCCTTAACAATTGCTGTATTAGACATACCAGAACTCCGTTGTACCATCCCCAAAGCAACGGCAAAACCGAGAGATTTAACAGAGTCATTGTCGAATGTGTGCAAGCTGCTTTCAGGTCAAATAATTGCATCTTTCAAGCTGTGAAAGATCTTATATGGTCTTATCGCATTTCTCCCCATATTGCCACAGGTTTTTCTCCTTTCGAGCTAATGAGAGGAAGAAAAGCTTGCTCCCAAGCTGTCCCCTTTTGGATGGTCAAGAGTCTCCACTGGGGCTGTGATTTGGAAGCAGTGTGGGAGTGTGCCAACAAAAAATCTTCTAGTTCTCTACCCTGTTCTGCTGAACCTAGAAAAGAGTCTTCCCATAACATTCATCCTGGTGACTGGGTTAGAATCAAGAATCCTGTCATAGTTAAGAAAGGCTTTTCGAAATTTCTTGAATCCCAACAGGTTGTTGATGTTCGCAAGAATGCTGTCAAACTGTCTAATGGCAATTGGTGGAGCACTTCACGGGTTGCCAAAGATCCCTCCCGTGCAACTGCTCCCTCTTCAAATATCAATGTTGGCAATGGCTTAAAAGTTGATTCTAATGTTAGTGTTGACAATCGTTTAAGAAAAAGTTCGAGGGCTATTGTGAGGCCCAACAAATACCGTGATTACATCTGATTTGCCTTTTCTCATTGTTTTACTATGTTCCTTAAATTGTTTTTTTTAAAAAGGGGGGAGGTGTGTGGTGATCTGTACTGCCATTGCTGTCATCCCATCACCCTGTGATGTCACTCTTTAGATTGTCTTGTACCGAGGATTCCTCCCCAGTGTTCCCTGCTTGGCAGTTGCTGCTGCTGTGTCTTCCCCTCAAGCTGGACGGCTCTCTTCTCCTGAATAAATCCTGAACCACAACCACCTGCCTCCGCCTCATCTTTACACATGCTTTTGTAACTTATGTTTATGCTTCCTGCCTATTTATTTAGCATCTGTCTGTGTAGTTGTACCGCTCAAGGAAAATACATTGGCAAAGCCAATAGATTTCGCCTATGGAAAATCTATTGCCTTTGTCAATGTTTTTCACACGATGGGTAGCAGGTAACTTGCTGTGGAACATGGCTTAAGGCAAATAAAAAATGCTATGACGAGATCAAAGCTGGGCACGTCACATACCTCTTTTTTTACTTTAAGCCATATTGCATAGCAGCTCAACTGCTGGCCACCATGTAAAAAACATTGACAAAGACAATGGATTTTCCATAGGTGAAACATATGGCTTGAGGCCCATGGACAGACATTCTAGTAGTGCATGCTTTTCAAGGTACCTGGTAGAGCCCTATCTCATCTTATGCTGGTGATGTTTCTTTCTACTTTTGTTCATTCTCAAATTGTTGATTACAGTCTCACAGGGGCCTCATCAGTATGTCATGAAAATTGACCTTCACTTAAAATAATCTCAAATTGTTGCCTCTCCTTTTCTTCCAAATGAATATCTCCTTACTCTCCATTATCTGCATGCCTCCTCTCTTTGAGCTCAGACTACTCTAAATCAAATGCATGTCTGCCTTAACCCATATTATAGTATTTCTATAGACTGCCCACCTTATTTCAAATATCACAACCTCTCCTTTAAAAGTCAACACTCCTGTAACTTGACAATACCTAGTCTCCTGAAGCTCATTTAATAAAATAGCCAATCAATTGCATGAATTCACATTCCCTCTCTCACTAAATGCTGCATGTAACTCCTATTAATTTAACCTACCACATAGAAAGAATAGATGCATGGTTTCCTTAAGAGCACAAGACTAATCCCAATAAGTAACAATAACCACTGAATATAAAAAAAACACTAAACTTGGTTCAAGAGCAGGGTGTGGCTCTCTATAAGGCGCTTCAATGCCTCATCATGGATAGGAATAGCTATATATACAAAGTCACAATACAATATAATAAATAAACCTCCTGCCCGACAGTAATTGTAATACCATAACACTCAGGTCAGGCAGTCAATGGTAGCTCATACAGGCTGCAATAATAATAATTACATTTTCCTGCTTGACATTCTTGCATTCACATAACATAAAACTGCTATGGGTCAGCTCCATCACCCAATACTGCACCAGTCCACAGCAATTAAACTACCCATCACCAACTGAACAGGTGTTGAATAATTGAAGAAATCTGCTACATGCTGCTGGCTAATGGATTACTTTAATTTTGTCCACCACTGCAGGTATAAATACCATGCATGCTATGTGCTATGACTGCTCCTTGAAATCTCACAATGACAGTCAGTTATAGGGTAATATGAAATAAGTCTCCACAGTTTGTCCCTCCAACCTATGCCTGCTCAGGATCATAATCTATAAACAAAATATCGCAGAATGGACATCCCCCACACAGCTAAGTGGACTGTGATCTTAAGAAAGACCATGCTCAAAGCGGCCAGCTTACTAAAACACACCTTTCACACTTCATCCATCACATTGCTAAGTGCTGCGCCCCAAAACACGATACTCGCGTGTAAGTGGTCATCGCGAATGATATGGAAACACTTTACACATAGGATCAAAACAAAGACAACATACTTCCAGCCATGCACCTTACATGGTGTAGCCAATTACCCATGTCGACAAGTGCTTCAGTGCCCCATATAGGGGTAGTGAGCGCTATAAAACGATACAATACAATACAATGAATTTAAATGGAAGGGGTGAACAAGTAGGGAAAGTAAGCAATAAAATATAATTAACAATGAGAGATAAAAATTTTAGATAATATCACCTCAGTGAATCCACCACCCCACCGTACTGCGCTGAAATCAAAGGTGAATTCCTTCTGTCCAGACAGTCCATACTGGGCTGGAAACTTGCCAACGGGCACGTATCTGGCAGTCCCATTGGGGTAAGCCTGCCAGTTGAGAAGCTCGGCCAGGTGAGGATAGTCCCCATTGGCATCGAAGAAGAAGTCCAGGCCCGATGTGTTGTTGAAACGCACATTTTTCACATAATGAAGAAGCTAGAGGGAAGGGGAAATAAAGGAAGATGTGTGTTAGAGTGGTTGCCATTGATATATAGATGTTGAAGGGTATTGCATTCACAAAAGGCACGTTTTTATATGGGAAAGAAGTCGGAAGTGGCAGTCGAGTAACGAAAGTCCCTGACTTTCAGACTGTCACTTGATATTTGATGGTGGACAACAAGACATACACACATAAAGTCCTGACCGGGCCTTCGCCTATCCTCTGTAAAGGGCCATGGCTTAGCTCAGTAACCGAGACACTGCAAGCATCATCATAGCAGGCAAAAATCTATCTGTGTATGTAATATTCTCAAAAGTGTAATAAGATAAGGAAAACAAAATTCAGCACTCTCCAATTATTAAAAAACGTCTTCCGTAATACTGTTTTTTGGTAATTAATGGAACAATTTCCTTCAGAAGCACGCCTTCTGAATTTGTTGAAGTGTATGTCTATTAAGGCCACACTCAAGAAATTACATTGGCTGCTATTTTAGCAGAGATCAGAGTTTAAAGCAAATATGGGGGACACTTTCGCCATTACATTTGGCAACACAGGATTTGTTAGCAGTCTGGGTGACTTCTGCCTTTTTTGCTGGCAGGGCAGTGCCACTAAATTAGTCCAGTCGTATTTGCTCCCCCCTTTTAGGTGCTGCAGGCCACTGCTGTGATTTGTTTTCAACTTCAGTGTAGAAGAGGGTGAATGTCCAGGCACGGAATTGCAGCAGCAGATGATGTACCCTTGCACAGTGGGGGCTGAGGCGAGTCTGGGTGTTAAGGGACATGTATGCCAGCACACATTTAACTGGTTTTATTTTATGTGAATTTTATAGCTCAAACTTTATCCGAAGGTCAGAGCGCCTCTCAATAGGACCAGTCACCTAACATGGACACTCAGGACCCTGCATTACATCTGCCTCATAAGCCTCATAGCACCAATGCACATAAAAATGGTAGAAGCACAATAGTTAATTCAGATATTAGTGGTTAGAGTTGCATACATGAGTTCCAAGTAACTCTAGGATAAGAGACTGATCAGGGTAGGTTATATGAGCACTCTGTAAGGGTATATAGGCAAGGGTAGAACGTACTAAGTTCACAGAGGAGAGTTTGTTAATAAGACTTTTATACATCTCCTGTGCCTGCTGTGCTGGAAGTTCCAGCGTTCCAACAAACTTTTGACACAGAGGCAAAGCACAGAATACTTCCAAACATCAACTCACGTGCTGCCATGGGGTTGTATTTGTGATACACTGTATACAATAATAATAACTGGAAATAGGGGCACCGCTCTATTTTTAAAGAAAAGGGACCACAAAAATAATAGTGAAAATCCTCATAGCGACCGCCGACTCTCAGTCAACAGACCGTTACATTTACCCTTAATACAATGGTCATCAACACCTCTTTTAGCACATTGCATCAGTTCTAATTGTTAAAAGTGCTAAATAGATGTTGTGCCGCCAAACGGGAACATAATACAATCCGCTGTAGATGGAGTATTTTAGTTAGGAGTGTCAAAGCGCCAAATACCAAACAAGTATCCGAGGATATTAAAACTATAATGACGTTTTTCTTGTTCCTGATCCTGAAGTTGATGCTACTATTGACAAATGTCATATTCAACTACTTGTAGACACCGGTGCTCGTATCACTATTGTTTCCTACGAAAAGTATTCTCACTTCTGGCATGACAAGTGTTTACTTCCTCCTGATGTTCTTTCTGTAGCCTTTGAGGGAAGTAGAATTAATCTTTTAGGTTATTTCTGGGCTGAGATTTCCATTTTTAGCAAATTTATCAAAGGAAAGGTTTATGTTGCTAAACGGGGCATCAGCGTACTGGGTCTCATCCATCAGGCAGAATTCGGTGTCACCATTAAGCCTGGTCTACCCAATCCTGTATTTATTGAAGAGTGCAATATTCCTCATTCTATGTCTTCATCCCCTGCTCCTGTATGTAACATTTTGAATGATAAATTGTGGGAGCACAAATATAAAAAAGTTTTTGAAGATCGCCTTGGTAAAATCACCAATTTTCAACATTTCATCAAAGTCAAAGATGGCATTACTCCTGTCAAACACAAACTTAGAAATGTCCCACTCAGTATCAGAGAGGACTTGTTCAAACATCTAAAATCCCTGTGCGAACAAGAAATTATTGAGAAAGTTGAATCGACATTATGGCTTTCTCCCATCGTTCTTGCTAGGAAAAGGTCTGGTGACCTTAGGATGTGTGTGGATTTACGCAGTCTCAATCAGGCTATCTGGGTTGATGGCTTTCCCCTCCCTCGTATTGAGGATTTAATAGCTAAAGTAGGTTCATCCACTTGGTTTTCAAAATTTGACTTAAAGGCGGCCTACCACCAGATTGAGTTGCATCCTCTCTCACGTCACCTCACTGCCTTTGTCACACCTGATGGCGTATTCCAATTTCGTCGTCTTCCCTTCGGGTTGGCTTCTGCTGCCGCTGTTTTCCAGCGCATCATGTCAGAAATGTTTGAGGAACTCTCCAACGTAGTCGTCTTTCAAGATGATATTCTTATTTTCACTCAATCTGAGAACGAACATGACAAAGTCATTGACCAGGTCTTTCACATTTTGGAACATAGAGGCGTGACCTTACAAAAGAGCAAATGTGTTTTCAAAACCAGAGAGGTGGAATATCTTGGTCATATCATCTCTGAAAATGGCATCAGGCCAAGATCTGGTCTTGTCAAAAGCATCATTGAAGCTCCCGCCCCTTCCAACAAGGAACAGCTTTTGTCCTTTCTGGGTCTTTGTGAGTTTTACTCAAAATTCATGAGAGACTATGCCAAGACCACCGAGTGTTTTAGGCTTTTACTTAAAAAAGGTGCCACTTTCAGCTGGTCTGATGAGTGTGAAAAAGGTTTTCAACTTATCAAAAAGCACATTACCAATGCTCCTGCTCTTCAACCTTTCAATGGCAACAGAGAAACTGTTGTCACTGTTGATGCTTGCGAATATGGCTTAGGATCTGTTCTTTCTCAAATGGCCTATGGTAAAGAATTTACCGTCGGATTTGCCTCCAGGACTCTCCGTCCTGTCGAAAGGAAATACTCGGTTATAGAGAAGGAACTGCTTGCTTGTGCTTGGAGTGTTGAGAAATTCAACTCTTACCTATGGGGTAGACCGTTCATTCTTCAAACCGATCATCGTCCCCTTGTTGATATCTTATCAGGCAGAAACGTCAATCGCACCACTGCACGATTGGCTAGACTTTCCACTAAACTTTTGGAATTCAATTTCAAGGCTGTTTACATCCCTGGCGGCAAAAACAGACGGGCAGACTGCTTGTCAAGGCTACCTCTACAAGTACCTGATGAGAATGACGAAACTGATATTGAGGAATGTTTTGTGGCCAATATCTCCCAAACGTCTGTTTCTTTTGCCGAATGTGACTGGATCAAGGCTGTCGAGAATGATTCCATCCTCAAAGATGTCATCTCCTTCATACAAAAAGGTTGGCCTAAAGAAAAAACTCTTTCTCCTGAGCTTCAAATTTATTGGAAAATTAACTCTGAACTTTCTTTGGAGAATGGTAAAATTGTTAGGGGTGATAAATTTATTCCCCCTTCTGTTTACAGAGAGAACATTATCACTGATGCACATTCCGGTGATCTTGGTGCCACCATCACCAAGAGAAACGTCAGATCGAATTTTTGGTGGCCAAGAATGGACAATCAGATTATTGAAGCCATCAAACTCTGTTCACGTTGCAACACCAGTGACAAGGTTCTCATTTTAGAAGGTGTTTCTAATTCTGTTGTTCCCCCTCCCGCTAGGGCCTGGCAAAAAGTTGGTCTGGACTTTTTAGGTCCGTTCCATGTCCTTCCCAATACTTCCAAATACTTCTTAGTCCTTGTTGATCATCTTTCCAGGTGGGTCGAAGTCGAACCCATCAATGTTCCTAACTCCAAGAGTGTTATTGATTGTTTAAGCAGAATCTTCCTCAGGGAAGGGTGTCCTGAAGAAATCCTCACCGACAACGGGGTTCAATTCATTTCCAAGGAGATGGGTGTCTTCCTTAACAATTGCTGTATTAGACATACCAGAACTCCGTTGTACCATCCCCAAAGCAACGGCAAAACCGAGAGATTTAACAGAGTCATTGTCGAATGTGTGCAAGCTGCTTTCAGGTCAAATAATTGCATCTTTCAAGCTGTGAAAGATCTTATATGGTCTTATCGCATTTCTCCCCATATTGCCACAGGTTTTTCTCCTTTCGAGCTAATGAGAGGAAGAAAAGCTTGCTCCCAAGCTGTCCCCTTTTGGATGGTCAAGAGTCTCCACTGGGGCTGTGATTTGGAAGCAGTGTGGGAGTGTGCCAACAAAAAATCTTCTAGTTCTCTACCCTGTTCTGCTGAACCTAGAAAAGAGTCTTCCCATAACATTCATCCTGGTGACTGGGTTAGAATCAAGAATCCTGTCATAGTTAAGAAAGGCTTTTCGAAATTTCTTGAATCCCAACAGGTTGTTGATGTTCGCAAGAATGCTGTCAAACTGTCTAATGGCAATTGGTGGAGCACTTCACGGGTTGCCAAAGATCCCTCCCGTGCAACTGCTCCCTCTTCAAATATCAATGTTGGCAATGGCTTAAAAGTTGATTCTAATGTTAGTGTTGACAATCGTTTAAGAAAAAGTTCGAGGGCTATTGTGAGGCCCAACAAATACCGTGATTACATCTGATTTGCCTTTTCTCATTGTTTTACTATGTTCCTTAAATTGTTTTTTTTAAAAAGGGGGGAGGTGTGTGGTGATCTGTACTGCCATTGCTGTCATCCCATCACCCTGTGATGTCACTCTTTAGATTGTCTTGTACCGAGGATTCCTCCCCAGTGTTCCCTGCTTGGCAGTTGCTGCTGCTGTGTCTTCCCCTCAAGCTGGACGGCTCTCTTCTCCTGAATAAATCCTGAACCACAACCACCTGCCTCCGCCTCATCTTTACACATGCTTTTGTAACTTATGTTTATGCTTCCTGCCTATTTATTTAGCATCTGTCTGTGTAGTTGTACCGCTCAAGGAAAATACATTGGCAAAGCCAATAGATTTCGCCTATGGAAAATCTATTGCCTTTGTCAATGTTTTTCACACGATGGGTAGCAGGTAACTTGCTGTGGAACATGGCTTAAGGCAAATAAAAAATGCTATGACGAGATCAAAGCTGGGCACGTCACATACCTCTTTTTTTACTTTAAGCCATATTGCATAGCAGCTCAACTGCTGGCCACCATGTAAAAAACATTGACAAAGACAATGGATTTTCCATAGGTGAAACATATGGCTTGAGGCCCATGGACAGACATTCTAGTAGTGCATGCTTTTCAAGGTACCTGGTAGAGCCCTATCTCATCTTATGCTGGTGATGTTTCTTTCTACTTTTGTTCATTCTCAAATTGTTGATTACAGTCTCACAGGGGCCTCATCAGTATGTCATGAAAATTGACCTTCACTTAAAATAATCTCAAATTGTTGCCTCTCCTTTTCTTCCAAATGAATATCTCCTTACTCTCCATTATCTGCATGCCTCCTCTCTTTGAGCTCAGACTACTCTAAATCAAATGCATGTCTGCCTTAACCCATATTATAGTATTTCTATAGACTGCCCACCTTATTTCAAATATCACAACCTCTCCTTTAAAAGTCAACACTCCTGTAACTTGACAATACCTAGTCTCCTGAAGCTCATTTAATAAAATAGCCAATCAATTGCATGAATTCACATTCCCTCTCTCACTAAATGCTGCATGTAACTCCTATTAATTTAACCTACCACATAGAAAGAATAGATGCATGGTTTCCTTAAGAGCACAAGACTAATCCCAATAAGTAACAATAACCACTGAATATAAAAAAAACACTAAACTTGGTTCAAGAGCAGGGTGTGGCTCTCTATAAGGCGCTTCAATGCCTCATCATGGATAGGAATAGCTATATATACAAAGTCACAATACAATATAATAAATAAACCTCCTGCCCGACAGTAATTGTAATACCATAACACTCAGGTCAGGCAGTCAATGGTAGCTCATACAGGCTGCAATAATAATAATTACATTTTCCTGCTTGACATTCTTGCATTCACATAACATAAAACTGCTATGGGTCAGCTCCATCACCCAATACTGCACCAGTCCACAGCAATTAAACTACCCATCACCAACTGAACAGGTGTTGAATAATTGAAGAAATCTGCTACATGCTGCTGGCTAATGGATTACTTTAATTTTGTCCACCACTGCAGGTATAAATACCATGCATGCTATGTGCTATGACTGCTCCTTGAAATCTCACAATGACAGTCAGTTATAGGGTAATATGAAATAAGTCTCCACAGTTTGTCCCTCCAACCTATGCCTGCTCAGGATCATAATCTATAAACAAAATATCGCAGAATGGACATCCCCCACACAGCTAAGTGGACTGTGATCTTAAGAAAGACCATGCTCAAAGCGGCCAGCTTACTAAAACACACCTTTCACACTTCATCCATCACATTGCTAAGTGCTGCGCCCCAAAACACGATACTCGCGTGTAAGTGGTCATCGCGAATGATATGGAAACACTTTACACATAGGATCAAAACAAAGACAACATACTTCCAGCCATGCACCTTACATGGTGTAGCCAATTACCCATGTCGACAAGTGCTTCAGTGCCCCATATAGGGGTAGTGAGCGCTATAAAACGATACAATACAATACAATGAATTTAAATGGAAGGGGTGAACAAGTAGGGAAAGTAAGCAATAAAATATAATTAACAATGAGAGATAAAAATTTTAGATAATATCACCTCAGTGAATCCACCACCCCACCGTACTGCGCTGAAATCAAAGGTGAATTCCTTCTG
Organism: Lissotriton vulgaris; assembly: GCF_964263255.1. Taxonomy (NCBI): domain Eukaryota; kingdom Metazoa; phylum Chordata; class Amphibia; order Caudata; family Salamandridae; genus Lissotriton; species Lissotriton vulgaris. Next base: position 4,024 of record NW_028252056.1, on the reverse strand, counting down.
TCCAGACAGTCCATACTGGGCTGGAAACTTGCCAACGGGCACGTATCTGGCAGTCCCATTGGGGTAAGCCTGCCAGTTGAGAAGCTCGGCCAGGTGAGGATAGTCCCCATTGGCATCGAAGAAGAAGTCCAGGCCCGATGTGTTGTTGAAACGCACATTTTTCACATAATGAAGAAGCTAGAGGGAAGGGGAAATAAAGGAAGATGTGTGTTAGAGTGGTTGCCATTGATATATAGATGTTGAAGGGTATTGCATTCACAAAAGGCACGTTTTTATATGGGAAAGAAGTCGGAAGTGGCAGTCGAGTAACGAAAGTCCCTGACTTTCAGACTGTCACTTGATATTTGATGGTGGACAACAAGACATACACACATAAAGTCCTGACCGGGCCTTCGCCTATCCTCTGTAAAGGGCCATGGCTTAGCTCAGTAACCGAGACACTGCAAGCATCATCATAGCAGGCAAAAATCTATCTGTGTATGTAATATTCTCAAAAGTGTAATAAGATAAGGAAAACAAAATTCAGCACTCTCCAATTATTAAAAAACGTCTGCCGTAATACTGTTTTTTGGTAATTAATGGAACAATTTCCTTCAGAAGCACGCCTTCTGAATTTGTTGAAGTGTATGTCTATTAAGGCCACACTCAAGAAATTACATTGGCTGCTATTTTAGCAGAGATCAGAGTTTAAAGCAAATATGGGGGACACTTTCGCCATTACATTTGGCAACACAGGATTTGTTAGCAGTCTGGGTGACTTCTGCCTTTTTTGCTGGCAGGGCAGTGCCACTAAATTAGTCCAGTCGTATTTGCTCCCCCCTTTTAGGTGCTGCAGGCCACTGCTGTGATTTGTTTTCAACTTCAGTGTAGAAGAGGGTGAATGTCCAGGCACGGAATTGCAGCAGCAGATGATGTACCCTTGCACAGTGGGGGCTGAGGCGAGTCTGGGTGTTAAGGGACATGTATGCCAGCACACATTTAACTGGTTTTATTTTATGTGAATTTTATAGCTCAAACTTTATCCGAAGGTCAGAGCGCCTCTCAATAGGACCAGTCACCTAACATGGACACTCAGGACCCTGCATTACATCTGCCTCATAAGCCTCATAGCACCAATGCACATAAAAATGGTAGAAGCACAATAGTTAATTCAGATATTAGTGGTTAGAGTTGCATACATGAGTTCCAAGTAACTCTAGGATAAGAGACTGATCAGGGTAGGTTATATGAGCACTCTGTAAGGGTATATAGGCAAGGGTAGAACGTACTAAGTTCACAGAGGAGAGTTTGTTAATAAGACTTTTATACATCTCCTGTGCCTGCTGTGCTGGAAGTTCCAGCGTTCCAACAAACTTTTGACACAGAGGCAAAGCACAGAATACTTCCAAACATCAACTCACGTGCTGCCATGGGGTTGTATTTGTGATACACTGTATACAATAATAATAACTGGAAATAGGGGCACCGCTCTATTTTTAAAGAAAAGGGACCACAAAAATAATAATGAAAATCCTCATAGCGACCGCCGACTCTCAGTCAACAGACCGTTACATTTACCCTTAATACAATGGTCATCAACACCTCTTTTAGCACATTGCATCAGTTCTAATTGTTAAAAGTGCTAAATAGATGTTGTGCCGCCAAACGGGAACATAATACAATCCGCTGTAGATGGAGTATTTTAGTTAGGAGTGTCAAAGCGCCAAATACCAAACAAGTATCCGAGGATATTAAAACTATAATGACGTTTTTCTTGTTCCTGATCCTGAAGTTGATGCTACTATTGACAAATGTCATATTCAACTACTTGTAGACACCGGTGCTCGTATCACTATTGTTTCCTACGAAAAGTATTCTCACTTCTGGCATGACAAGTGTTTACTTCCTCCTGATGTTCTTTCTGTAGCCTTTGAGGGAAGTAGAATTAATCTTTTAGGTTATTTCTGGGCTGAGATTTCCATTTTTAGCAAATTTATCAAAGGAAAGGTTTATGTTGCTAAACGGGGCATCAGCGTACTGGGTCTCATCCATCAGGCAGAATTCGGTGTCACCATTAAGCCTGGTCTACCCAATCCTGTATTTATTGAAGAGTGCAATATTCCTCATTCTATGTCTTCATCCCCTGCTCCTGTATGTAACATTTTGAATGATAAATTGTGGGAGCACAAATATAAAAAAGTTTTTGAAGATCGCCTTGGTAAAATCACCAATTTTCAACATTTCATCAAAGTCAAAGATGGCATTACTCCTGTCAAACACAAACTTAGAAATGTCCCACTCAGTATCAGAGAGGACTTGTTCAAACATCTAAAATCCCTGTGCGAACAAGAAATTATTGAGAAAGTTGAATCGACATTATGGCTTTCTCCCATCGTTCTTGCTAGGAAAAGGTCTGGTGACCTTAGGATGTGTGTGGATTTACGCAGTCTCAATCAGGCTATCTGGGTTGATGGCTTTCCCCTCCCTCGTATTGAGGATTTAATAGCTAAAGTAGGTTCATCCACTTGGTTTTCAAAATTTGACTTAAAGGCGGCCTACCACCAGATTGAGTTGCATCCTCTCTCACGTCACCTCACTGCCTTTGTCACACCTGATGGCGTATTCCAATTTCGTCGTCTTCCCTTCGGGTTGGCTTCTGCTGCCGCTGTTTTCCAGCGCATCATGTCAGAAATGTTTGAGGAACTCTCCAACGTAGTCGTCTTTCAAGATGATATTCTTATTTTCACTCAATCTGAGAACGAACATGACAAAGTCATTGACCAGGTCTTTCACATTTTGGAACATAGAGGCGTGACCTTACAAAAGAGCAAATGTGTTTTCAAAACCAGAGAGGTGGAATATCTTGGTCATATCATCTCTGAAAATGGCATCAGGCCAAGATCTGGTCTTGTCAAAAGCATCATTGAAGCTCCCGCCCCTTCCAACAAGGAACAGCTTTTGTCCTTTCTGGGTCTTTGTGAGTTTTACTCAAAATTCATGAGAGACTATGCCAAGACCACCGAGTGTTTTAGGCTTTTACTTAAAAAAGGTGCCACTTTCAGCTGGTCTGATGAGTGTGAAAAAGGTTTTCAACTTATCAAAAAGCACATTACCAATGCTCCTGCTCTTCAACCTTTCAATGGCAACAGAGAAACTGTTGTCACTGTTGATGCTTGCGAATATGGCTTAGGATCTGTTCTTTCTCAAATGGCCTATGGTAAAGAATTTACCGTCGGATTTGCCTCCAGGACTCTCCGTCCTGTCGAAAGGAAATACTCGGTTATAGAGAAGGAACTGCTTGCTTGTGCTTGGAGTGTTGAGAAATTCAACTCTTACCTATGGGGTAGACCGTTCATTCTTCAAACCGATCATCGTCCCCTTGTTGATATCTTATCAGGCAGAAACGTCAATCGCACCACTGCACGATTGGCTAGACTTTCCACTAAACTTTTGGAATTCAATTTCAAGGCTGTTTACATCCCTGGCGGCAAAAACAGACGGGCAGACTGCTTGTCAAGGCTACCTCTACAAGTACCTGATGAGAATGACGAAACTGATATTGAGGAATGTTTTGTGGCCAATATCTCCCAAACGTCTGTTTCTTTTGCCGAATGTGACTGGATCAAGGCTGTCGAGAATGATTCCATCCTCAAAGATGTCATCTCCTTCATACAAAAAGGTTGGCCTAAAGAAAAAACTCTTTCTCCTGAGCTTCAAATTTATTGGAAAATTAACTCTGAACTTTCTTTGGAGAATGGTAAAATTGTTAGGGGTGATAAATTTATTCCCCCTTCTGTTTACAGAGAGAACATTATCACTGATGCACATTCCGGTGATCTTGGTGCCACCATCACCAAGAGAAACGTCAGATCGAATTTTTGGTGGCCAAGAATGGACAATCAGATTATTGAAGCCATCAAACTCTGTTCACGTTGCAACACCAGTGACAAGGTTCTCATTTTAGAAGGTGTTTCTAATTCTGTTGTTCCCCCTCCGCTAGGGCCTGGCAAAAAGTTGGTCTGGACTTTTTAGGTCCGTTCCATGT